>NC_090650.1:161983208-162283208 GCF_040937935.1 Hyperolius riggenbachi
TCATCCTCCTCCTCTCTCAACTGTCACCCTCCTCTCCTCTCAACTGTCACCCTGCTCTCATCCATGATGTCAACCTGCTCTCATCTCCTCCCCGTTATCACCCTCCTTCTCCCCACTGTCACCCTCCTCCTCCCCACTGTCACCCTCCTCCTCCCCACTGTCACCTTCCTCTCCACCCAGTATCGCCCTTTCATCGCACCAGCACCTAGTGGGAGGGCGAACATTTAATGCATTTAAGTATGAGGTAACATTTGCTGCATTGAACATATGTGGGATAACGTGTTTTTCATATGTGTCAGAGGTACCATTTGCTACATTTAATGTTTACTGCATTTTAATGTATGGGAGGTAATGTTTATTGCATTCCTGTTTGCTGCATTTCAGGAGGTAGTGGTTGTTGCATTTCAAGTGTTGGAGGTAGTGGTTGTTGCATTTCAAGTGTCGTAGGTAGCGGTGGTTGCATTTAAAGTGTTGGAGGTAGTGGTTGTTGCATTTTAAGTGTCGGAGGTAGCGGTGGTTGCATTTCAACTGGTCGGGGGAAACATTTTTTGCATGTCATGTGCCGGAGTTGACGGTTGCTACATTTATTATTACATGGTCATAATGGCTGTATTTGGTACTTTAAGGTCTTTGTTGGCTTTTTGGTAACTCTGGCCCACTGCCTCAGAGTTAGGGCTGGTTCACACGGGCGTCTGCTGAGCTTTCGCTTGGCGCCGCGTTTAAACGCTAGCGTTTAAAAGCTAGCTTTTGAAGGCTTTTGGGAAGCGTTAAAGGCTAGCAGTTCTGGTCTCTGCTATTGTTTCCTGGCGTTTACCGCCTCTGAAAGCAACATGTTGCTTTCGAGACTAGATGCAATGCCGGGATCTACTGCCAGGCTTTCATGAAAGCCTGCAAAAGCCAGCTATAAGCGCTCCTATTCACTTGAATAGGACGGCGGTAGATCCCAAAAAACGCCACGTCTGAAACGCTGCGTAAACGCCACAAAAACGTCCATGTGAACCAGCCATTACACAGCTATGTTAGCTCTGTCACATTAGTTAGCTCCACCCCCACCATGTTATGGCCACGCCTCACCATCTTATGGCCATGCCCATTTTTTGCCGTCTTATGGCCATGCCCATTTTTTGCCGCCGCCCCCCCCTCCCCCCCCCCCCCCCCCCCCCCCCCCCAATCCCAGGTTCAGCCATCAAAAATCTGGTCACTGTACTTTAAGACAGGTGGAAAACATCCCTTCTTGTAAGGAACAGTTTACTATTTGGTGAAATGCTGCAATGCTCATCATAAACTTAGTTGGGCCAGGGTCCAGGTAGTCTGGCGAAGGTTTAAGAGGATATCTAAGATACCTTCTTCAGTAATTATCTTGAAATCAGACTATGGTAGTAGGCTATTTTTGCATTCACTATATGGCTCTGCATAGGTTTACAGTGCTGTGAATTTAATGGCAGAGCGTATGGGAGGAGACTTTGTCTGAGAAGAAGTGGGTACATTTCTCACACAGGTCCTGTGAAGGTCTGATGCTGAATTTCCAGCAAGATGGGGTGCAGAAATTGTCAACTGTGTGAAAAAGATGGGCAGGTCTGTTGGCTGCATTTGCAATCTCCTGAGACAGCAATAATGACCTTTTCTTGTTGATCAGTGTTTAACCACTTGGCGACCACCCACTACCTATGTTCAGTGGCAAAGTGCCCCCCCTCGGGCCGCGTAACGGCGATAGGCGTCGGTACCTGGGGGACTGAATTGCCCGGGGATCGCGCACATAGATGCGAGCGCCTCTGCCGGCATTAGGCTCCACCCACCTGCGACGTCAACCCGCCGGCCAATTAGCGCTGGGCGGTTGTTAACCCTCGATCTGCCATGTTCAAAGCGTATAACACGCTTTGTAAAGTATACAAAGCATACTATACAGGCTGCCTCCTGCCCTGGTGGTCCCAGTGATCGAGGGACCACCAGGGCAGGAGGCAGCCCCCCTAGTAAGCACATACACACACACTGATCCTGCCCCCCCTGCCCCCTGATCGCCCACAGCACCCCTCAGACCCCCCCCACCAATCACCCCCTCAGGACCCCCTGTGTGCACCCAATCACCCGCCTAATCACCCATCAATCACCCCCTGTCACTATCTGTCAACGATATCCTTTAGATCAGGTCCTAAACTGCCCCCTGGGGGCTCCTAAACACCCCCCCACCCCTCAGATCCTCCCCAGACCCCCCCCCATCCAGAACCCCTCTGTGTACTGTATACATCTATTCACCCCTGTAATCACCCACTTATCACCTGTCAATCACCCCCTGTCACCACCTGTCACTGCCACCCATCAGATCAGACCCTAACCTGCCCCTTGCGAGCACCTGATCACAAAAACGGTACATGTAACCTGCGGGCCTCAGCTTGAAGCTTGATATTGTTGGGAGTCACAGATTGGAAAGAGGCTCCATCACACCTCCATATACAATGCAATTCGGTAAAAGACCCAATCCGGACTCAACCAATCTTCACTTGTAGATTCTTCAGAAATACATATTTATTTGCAGCGGTTGTACAGCATAATAACAGCACAACGTTTCGGGCGTGAGGCCCTTTCTCAAGTGCTCCTGATCACCCACCCACACCCTAAGATCGCCCGCAGACCCGCCCTCAGATCACCTCCCAAGTGCATTATTTACATCTGTTCTCCCCTCTAAGCACCCACTAATCACCCATCAATCACCCCGCCACTGCTACCCAACATACCCATCAGATCAGACCCTCATCTGCCCCTTGCGGGCACCCAATCACCCGCCCACACCCTCAGATCGCCCTCAGACCCCCCCCCCCCCCCCGATCACCTCCCCAGTGCATTATTTACATCTGTTCTCCCCTCTAAGCACCCACTGATCACCCATCAATCACCCCGTCACCACCTGTCACTGCTACCCATCAGATCAGACCCTCATCTGCCCCTTGCGGGCACCCAATCACCCGCCCACACCCTCAGATCGCCCTCAGACCCCCTCGATCACCTCCCCAGTGCATTGCTTGCATCTATTGCCCCTCTAATCACATCCTGAGACACCCATCAATCACTTCCTGTCACCCCCTAGCACACCCAGCCATCAGATCAGGCACTAATTTGCCCTGTGTGGGCTCCTGATCACTCGGCCAAACCCTCAGATCCCCCTCAAACCCCCTTCCGATCACCTCCCCAGTGGATTGATTGCATCTATTCTCCCCTCTAATCACCCCCTGAGACACCTATCAATCACCTCCTGTCACCACCTGTCACCCCCTAGCACTCCTATCTATCAGATCAGGCCCTAATCTGCCCCCTGCGGGCTTCTGATCACCCGGCCAAACTCTCACCCGCCCCACTGCAGTGACAGAATTTTTTTCTTCTGATCACTGCTGGTCTCTACGACTTAATTGTGGCTGAGACCAACCGTTATGCCACACGATACGCAACCGCCAATCCAAGAAGCTACCATGCTCAGCCTTTTCGGTGGAAACCACTCCAAGTTTCCCAACGTAACATTTTTTGGGGCCTTCTCCTTAACATGGGTCTAGTCAAAAAGAATGTATTGCGGTCTTATTGGTCTACGCACCCAATACATCACATGCCCATGTTCTCTGCTGCCATGTCCAGGTCATGATTTGAGAACATCCTGCACTTCCTGCACTTCAGTGCCAATACAACCTGTCATCTAAGAGACCACCCTGCTTATGACCGGTTCCACAAAATTCGGCTCCTTATAGACCACCTGTCATCAAAATTTGCAGATGCTTACACCCCTGAACAGTCATTTTGAGGCATTTGGTTTCCAGACTACTCCTCACGATTTTGAGAGGGGGTAGGAGGCGCCCGTGGACGTATATCGGTAGCTCTTATATTGAGTACAGTAATCAAACAAGGTACTTATATTCCTACCTTAGAGTGGTGTAACTCACACGTAAAGTAGTGATTGAAGTTTCTCAAACTTTATTAGGGCACAAGTGACAACGCGTTTCGCAGCCAAGCCGCTTCCTCAGGTCTATAGGTGTGCCTGTGGGGGTCTACTTCTATATCCTGAGCGCCATTGTGCCCTTATAAAGTTTGAGAAACTTCAATCACTACTTTACGTGTGAGTTACACCACTCTAAGGTAGGAATATAAGTACCTTGTTTGATTACTATACTCAATATAAGAGCTACTGATATACGTCAACGGGCGCCTCCTACCCCCTACCAGTCTCCTTAACCCCTGCACAGGGGAGTGCACACTCGGAAAGTGCTTCCAGTGGCATATTTTTTTGTTTCTTGGAGCTGCGACCAACCCTATTATCTGAAGCAAGGCCGAGTGAGGACGGTACTTCCTCACATGCGAGTAAAGTGGTTGCTTGCATTTAGCAACCCAGCTTTGTGAGTATATTTCCTCCTATTACATACATATCCTGGTGTCTCGTTGATAATACACCAGATCGGGCTCCCGGTCTCCCTGTGCCTCGTTTGTTTCCTACAAGAGCCTGCCTCACGATTTTGGGCCCCTAAAATGCCAGGGCAGTATAGGAACCCCACAAGTGACCCCATTTTAGAAAGAAGACACCCCAAGGTATTCCGTTAGGAGTATGATGAGTTCATAGAAGATTTTAATTTTTGTGTCACAAGTTAGTGGAAAATGACACTTTGTGAAAAAAAAACAATAAAAATAAATTTCCGCTAACAATAAAATCTTGTAACAGAATACCTTGGGGTATCTTCTTTCTAAAATGGGGTCACTTGTGGGGTTCCTAAACTGCCCTGGCATTTTAGGGGCCCTAAACCGTGAGGAGTAGTCTGGAAACCAAATGCCTCAAAATGACCTGTGAATTCCTAAAGGTACTCATAGGACTTTGGGCCCCTTTGCGCACCTAGGCTGCAAAAAAGTGTCACATGTGGTAACGCCGTACTCAGGAGAAGTAGTATAATGTGTTTTGGGGTGTATTTTTACACATACCCATGCTGGGTGGGAGAAATATCTCTGTAAATGGACAATTGTGTGTAAAAAAAATCAAAAAAATTGTCATTCACAGAGATATTTCTCCCACCCAGCATGGGTATGTGTAAAAATACACCACAAAACACATTATACTACTTCTCCTGAGTACAGAGATACCACATGTGTGACACTTATTTGCAGCCTAGGTGCGTTAAGGTGCCCAACGTCCTATGAGTACCTTTAGGATTTCACAGTTGATTTTGAGGCATTTGGTTTCCAGACTACTCCTAACGGTTTAGGGCCCCTAAAATGCCAGGGTAGTATAGGAACCCCACAAGTGACCCCATTTTAGAAAGAAGACACCCCAAGGTATACTGTTAGGTGTATGGCAAGTTCATAGAAGATTTTATTTTTTGTCACAAGTTAGTGGAAAATGACACTTTGTGGAAAAAAAATCAATTTCTGCTAACTTGTGACAAAAAAATAAAATCTTCTATGAACTCACCATACTCCTAATGGAATACCTTGGGGTGTCTTCTTTCTAAAATGGGGTCACTTGTGGGGTTCCTATACTGCCCTGGCATTTTAGGGGCCCTAAACCGTTATGAGTAGTCTAGAAAACAAATGCCTCAAAATGACCTGTGAATAGGACGTTGGGCCCCTTAGCGCACCTAGGCTGCAAAAAAAGTCTCACACATGTGGTATTGCCGTACTCAGGAGAAGTAGTATAATGTGTTTTGGGGTGTATCTTTACACATACCCATGCTGGGTGGGAGAAATATCTCTGTAAATGGACAATTGTGTGTAAAAAAAAAATCAAAAAAATCTCATTTACAGAGATATTTCTCCCACCCAGCATGAGTATGTGTAAAAATACATCCCAAAACACATTATATAATTTCTCCTGAGTACGGCGATACCACATGTGTGACACTTTTTTTCAGCCTAGGTGCGCTAAGGGGCCCAAAGTCCTATGAGCACCTATAGGCTTTACAGGGGTGCTTACAATTTAGCACCCCCCAAAATACCAGGATAGTAAACAAACCCCACAAATGACCCTATTTTGGAAAGTAGACACCCCAAAGTATTCAGAGAGGGGCATGGTGAGTCCGTGGCAGATTTCATTTTTTTTGTTACAAGTTAGCAGAAATGGAAACTTTTTTTTATTTATTTTTTTGTCACAAAGTATCATTTTCCGCTAACGTGTGACAAAAAATAATATCTTCTATGTACTCACCATGCCTCTTAGTGAATACTTTGGGATGTCTTCTTTCTAAAATGGGGTCATTTGGGAGGTATTTATACTATCCTGGATCTCTATCACCTCATGAAACATGACAGGTGCTCAGAAAAGTGAAAAGAGATGCTTCAAAATGGGAGAATTCACATTTTTGCACCATAGTTTGTAAACGCTATAACTTTTACCCAAACCAATAAATATACACTTATTGGATTTTTTTTTATCAGAGACATGTAGCACAATAAAGTTGGACAAAAATGTATATAGAAATTTTACTTTATTTGAAAAATGTCAGCACAGAAAGTAAAAAAAAAAATCATTTTTTTTGACAAAATTCATGTCTTTTTTGATGAATATAATAAAAACTAAAAATCACAGCAGCAATCAAATAGCACCAAAAGAAAGCTGTATTAGTGACAAGAAAAGGAAGTAAAATTCATTTAGGTGGTAGGTTGTATGACCGAGCAATAAACCGTTAAAGCTGCAGTGGTCTGAATGGAAAAAAGTGTCTGGTCCTTAAAGAGAATCTGAACTCTAATATTCTTACAATAAAAAGCATACCATTCTATTCATTATTTTCTCCTGTGCCCCTCTGTGCTGTTTCTGCCACTCTCTGCTGCAATCCTGGCTTGTAATTAACAGTTTTAGGCAGTGTTTACAAACAAACTAACCAGCTTCTAATAGGCTCAGCTAAGCATAGTGTGTGATTCATTCAGAGAATGCAGGGGGCCTGCAGAGGGTGTGTATCGCTTCTACCAATCACAAGCAGCCCTGCACATTCCACACAATCAAGCTTTAGCCCAACAAACAGGACAGAGGAAAGATACATTGATTTATTACAGAGACAGTGCAGTTAGGAAAGACTGCAGTAAGCCAGAGCAGATTAGAACAGGCATAGGAACTTATAGGATAGAAGAACTAAGGCTGAAAAATTTGTTACAGAGTCTCTTTAAGGGGTTTTAAGACTGCAGTCCTTGAGTAGTTAAAGAGACACTGAAGTGAAAAAAAAAATGTATGATATAATGATCTGTATGTGTAGTACAGCTACGAAATAAAACATTAAGAGCAGAGACATAAGTCTAATATTGTTTCCAGTACAGAAAGAGTTAAGAAACTACAGTTATCTATGCAAAAGAGCCATTGAGCTCCACGACTTTCAAAGTCGCAGAGAGCTCTGTTTTCTGAAGCTTATCTCAAGTGTCAGTCACTGTATTTTATTTTTCTCTCCAGAGTATAGTTCAAAAGTTTACTAGCGTGCCCCGTAAAATCATTTAGAATGCTGAGTAGTGTGTAAACTGCAAATATTAGAGAATGATGCCATGTTATAAAAAAAACTATATAACTGAAAATAAAAATAGAATATTTTATTTGTTACTAATGTTCTAGTAATTATCCGTACTACACAACCAATTCATTAGATCATCATTTTTGTCTCGCTTCAGTGTCTCTTTAATGTACTGTTTACCCTTGCACCACTAAGGTTTCCACCATGGCAACTCTAAAAAAGAAAGCTTCATCTGAACTACAATTGTGTTTTAAGCCTTGGAATTCCCTAGCTGGGATTGCTTTTATCTGTGTATGGGCATGACAACTGGTGGCGTGTAGGACCGTATTTCCTACAGTAGGTTTTCATTAACAAGAGGATTCCAATTTGTTGTTTTCAATTGTAATCTGGAGGTCCAAAAAGTTCAAATGTGTCAACCTAATGTTGGAAAAAAAATTGTTATTCAGATCCTCCTCAAAAGATAGAAATCCGTCCTCAGTCCCAGTCCACACCACTAGTATGTCGTCTTGTGTAGCACAGGAGAGCCTGCTCCTGCCAAAGCCGATGTTTGTATACACACCTGCATTCCCAGGACCCTAGATGTTAATTTGCATGAGGTGTTGTGGAGTACACACATCACTACGTGTGTTGTTTTAATATCATTTTTAGGGTAATACCAGTGCACTTTTATTGTGAAGGCTCTGGGTTGTGAGCATGGCTAGTCTTTGCAGTTAATGTTATCCAAACAACTAGCATAGTCTCCTCCCCATAAATGCAGAAGTGCATGGAAACAGAATATAGTAATTTTACCTGATTTTTTGGTGGATACTATTGCTTTTGTGTCAATTTCCACTCCCCTTGCTTGTCACATGATAGAAGAAAGAAGGAGCAGGGCCAGGAGACCCAAACTGAAGAATCAGGCCAATGTACCATTTTCCACTTATGTGCACAGCATTCTTTACTGAGTGAGTGGGTGGTTTGTACAAGGGGAGAGAATGTAAAAATGTTGCATGACCCAAATCCAGCTTAGCCAGTTTATGCTACGAAACAACTCTGTATAAATATGTTTGGTACATGATTTTAATGAACCTTTTTAAGTAATGACACTAGATCTTACCTCTTGTCGTTTGAAATTCTGCACATACTCCTCAAATTGTTCATCTTTTGTTTCATCTGCTTTACCAAGCTTCTGAAGCACCTAAAATGTAAGAAACGAGAAAGAGAGGGGGGGGGGGGGGGAGGGAGAGAGAAAGAGAGAGAGAACGAGAAAGAGATAAAGGGAAAAAACAGAGGGGGGGGGGGGAGAGAGAGAGAGAGAGAGAGAGAGAGAGAGAGAGGGAGGGAGGGAGAGAGAGATAAGGGGAAAGAAAGAGAAAGAAATAAAAAATAAATACTTCTGTAAAAGAACTTGTCAGTTGAAATAGTTGATAAGTTAAACTGAATTCTAGGATGACAACCAACTCATTGCATCTGGAATGTCATTCAGAATAATAATCAAGATATTGATAATTTCAAAAAATATTAACAATGTTAACATGGTTGGCAAGTTATCCCCAAAAAATGTTTACAATTGGATTTGCATTGAATCTGCATTTGAATATTGCTTCATTACAATGTTAACATTTTATTTTTGTTTATGTACAGTAGATAAATAGTATTTTATGTGGGAGGCGTGGCCAGAAGCTTATGGCGTGAGGACAAACTGTTCGGGAGCTCCCGTCCAGCAGTTCTATAAACTTATACGGCCAAGTGATTTACCTCATCTTTTACTACTTGCTGTACATTCTGGCGTGTAAGACTACTTTTTAACCCAGGAAAATCTTGTCAAAAGTAGGGTGTCGTCTCATACGCCGGGTGTATCGTCTGTCGTCTTATAGGGCAGCTGATGAAACTTCCGAGCCGTACTGGAGAATCTGCGGTTGCCACATATGGTGGGGGGAGGGGGTGGAGCACAAAAACATCCCCGGTTGCATCCGCGTCATATGCAGTGACCGTATGTACAAGTAGTCTTGGAGACAAGGATAACTGACCAATCCAAGCAGGCTTTGTATACAACAACCAGCCGGATGGCGGGAAAAAGTACATTTCTTGCCGTGATTGGCTGGTTGTTGTATACTGGGTACCACACACAGTACAGCACCAGTATCTGTACTTGTTTATACAGTATAGCACCAGTACATACAGTACAGTATACAAATGTCCAACAGTCAAGAGGGGTAGTCTTATACGGCAAGTACTGTATATCACAAGATTGTACATTTTAAACTGGAAATTTGCGGGGTCGTCTTATACACTAGAATATATGGTATTTAGCTTGGGGAAGGTTTTCTGATACTCCCGGGACAAAAAGATGACAACCCCACGAACATCCAACGCTCTAAGCAAGCTACAAAAGTTTCGCCACGAGGAGCAAGATGGCACCGAGGCCCCTTCACAGACAACTTCAGATGATAAAACCGGTGCTCTCCCTCAACGACGTAAGCCAACACTCTCGCAAGTTATGAAGGCTATTACAGTCTGCCCATTCAGCCTTACCCAAATAACATCCACGCTGGCTGAAGTTAAGTCGGATGTATCATTACTCCTTCAAGACCTCCGGAACCTGAAAGAGCGGGTGGTTGAATCCGAGGAGCGTATCAGCTTGCTTGAAGACACAGTCAGGCCACTATCCTTGGAGCTGGGACAATCCCAAAAAGGCATCAAAGCTACAACTGACTGGCAAGAAGACCAAGAGAACAGGCTCTGCCACTCTAACAAACGAATAGTAGTCCTTCCCGGAACGTGCTGAAGGCAAACATCCTGAAAAGTTCACGGAAGAACTCATGATGGCACACTTTGGAGAAAACACATTTTCTAAGGTATTCGTAATGGAGAGAGCCCACAGAATCGGCCACAAAAAAAAACCCTGCTCCGGGGCCCTGCCACATACATTCACATCTAAACTACCACGACCGTGACGCAGTACTTAAAGCCGCCAGAGAGAGAGGCCCGGTTAACTTCGACAACACTAACCTCACCTTTTACCCAGACTACACCATGGAAGTGCAAAAGCAAAGAGCTCAATTCATCTCTGTTAAAAAGAAACTGTGAGATCTGCAACTTCCATATGCAAAACTGTACCCTGCCAGATTAAGAGTTGTGGCTAACGGCAAAACCGTTTTTTTCACCGAACCCAAAGATGTGCACCGATAAACTGAAACCCATCCCCACTGCTCTGAGCAAGGCTCCTCTGCAACCTAAGGTACTATTCCTAAGTGGATTGTTATAAATCACCTATTTGCTTCGACACCAGCAACTTCTTATAGTTGCGTCTCACGTACTGTGAGACAACTTGACTCTCAGCACAGCAAGCAGGAGATAAGACTTTTCTCAGGCTTCTTCAATACTGAAGGAGTTTATTCAGGAAACATATATACAGATATAGTTCATCATATCCTAGTAAAGCAGATCCTCATGTTTACGGTCTCGGCGTTTCAGCTCGTGGCTAACCCTCCTCCTGAGGGTTAGTCAGTTACCTTCTTTCTAGACTACGTTACTCTAGACTACCTATGTACAACATACATTATATCAGATTACAGCAAGGAATGAAATACTTAGAGGTTCCAGTCAGCATTAAAGTAGGAAGCATAGCAGGAATCAGAGTCAGAATGCCCTCTGTCCGCCCGTCCCGCATCTTTAATAGCGGATAGGAAAGAGTTAAATGTGACATCATCTTCGCCACGACTATTGGCTTAGCCCCCTCGTGGTGTCATAATACACACCTACTCGATTAATATTTAATGAGGCTCTTGACATACTTACAGGAATTTGGTATTTAGAAAACATGGCCTATGTTTACTGTTCCTGTGGTGTACATGTTGAGGTCAGTGTAGGCCTGTGGCCTTCTTTCAGGAACATGTTCTCCGATGTTCTCAGTATCTGCTTGTTTATTCAAGCAGACACTGAGATGCCTCTGCCTGCATCACAAGAGACTCTATTTATGTTAAAGACATACTCTGCGGACAATCTTCCACATTGCTCTTTATAAAAAGCACCTTTAATCAACAGCGTCCTGCCTGCCTTATACTTTTTGCTATCATATAACAATCTCTTGCTGTACTTAATCAACCCTAGTCCTGCCTGGATCGATATTCTGGCTCTGCAACCCTCTGCAATCTCCAGAATTACTGGGTTTCACAACATATGACCAGACAACCTACATTTCTCTCTTGTAAAAAGCACACTTACCACTCCTCACTCAAATAATACAATCCTATAGCAGGCCGCTAAAATTTGGAAGAACACTACCAAAATTATCCCCTCTAAAGTATGGGAATTTCACACTCCTCTAAGACAAACTCCTCTTTGCGGGCAGACAGAGGTGTTCTATACCTAGGACAAATAATTCATAACTCTACACTAGTTCCCTTTTCAATATTACAACAAGAGTTTACCCTATTCAGATTCCTTGAACTCTATCCACTCTGCCCCAATTTTTATGTTTTGGTATGTTCTATCCTGAGACAGAAATATTAATTTTTCAAGTGCTTAAAGAGACACTGAAGCGAGACTAAATCTCGCTTCAGCTCTCATATATAGCAGGGGCACGTGTTTTCCTTTTTACCCTTTTTTTGATACTTTTCAACTGCAAAGTGCTGAAAAGTTATTTTTATGAAAAGTTGAAAAATTATCTCCTAGGAGAAAACTCAGGAGAAAAAGAGAGGTTCATATGGATCACTGGTCCATGCAATTAACCTTTTCTCCTGAGTTTCTTCCTAAGATATATTTTTTAACTTGTCAGTAAAATGCCTTTTAACCACTTGAGGACCGTGGGCTTTACCCCCCTTGAGGACCAGGCACTTTTTTTCCATTCAGACCACTGCAGCTTTCACGGTTTATTGCTCGCTCATACAACCTACCACCTAAATGAATTTTGGCTCCTTTTCTTGTCACTAATAAAGCTTTCTTTTGGTGCTATTTGATTGCTGCTGCGATTTTTACTTTTTATTATATTCATCAAAAAAGACATGAATTTTGTCAAAAAATGATTTTTTTAACTTTCTGTGCTGACATTTTTCAAATAAAGTAAAATTTCTGTATACATGCAGCACGAAAAATGTGGACAAACATGTTTTTGATAAAAAAAAAAAAAAACATTCAGCCTATATTTATTGGTTTGGGTAAAAGTTATAGCGTTTACAAACTATGGTGCAAAAAGTGAATTTTCCCATTTTCCAGCATCTCTGACTTTTCTGACCCCCTGTCATGTTTCATGAGGGGCTAGAATTCCAGGATAGTATAAATACCCCCCAAATGACCCCATTTTGGAAAGAAGACATCCTAAAGTATTCACTGAGAGGCATAGTGAGTTCATAGAAGATATTATTTTTTGTCACAAGTAAGCGGAAAATGACACTTTGTAACAAAAATCCCCAAAAAAAAATTCCATTTCTTCTAACTTGCGACAAAAAAAAAAAATGAAATCTGCCACGGACTCACCATGCCCCTCTCTGAATACCTTGAAGTGTCTACTTTCCAAAATGGGGTCATTTGTGGGGTGTGTTTACTATCCTGACATTTTGGGGGGTGCTAAATTGTAAGCACCCTGTAAAGCCTAAAGGTGCTCATTGGACTTTGGGCCCCTTAGCGCAGTTAGGCTGCAAAAAAGTGCCACACATGTGGTATTGCCGTACTCAGGAGAAGTAGTATAATGTGTTTTGGGGTGTATTTTTACACATACCCATGCTGGGTGGGAGAAATATCTCTGAAAATGACAATTGTTTGATTTTTTTTTACACACAATTGTCCATTTACAGAGATATTTCTCCCACTCAGCATGGGTATGTGTAAAAATACACCCCAAAACACATTATACTACTTCTCCTGAGTACGGAGATACCACATGTCCACACATGTGGTATCGCCGTACTCAGGAGAAGTAGTATAATGTGTTTTGGGGTGTATTTTTACACATACCCATGCTGAGTGGGAGAAATATCTCTGTAAATGGACAATTGTGTGTAAAAAAAAATCAAACAATTGTCATTTTCAGAGATATTTCTCCCACCCAGCATGGGTATGTGTAAAAATACACCCCAAAACACATTATACTACTTCTCCTGAGTACGGCAATTTTTTGCACCCTAACTGCGCTAAGGGGCCCAAAGTCCAATGAGTACCTTTAGGATTTCACAGGTCATTTTGCGACATTTGGTTTCAAGACTACTCCTCACAGTTTAGGGCCCCTAAAATGCCAGGGCAGTATAGGAACCCCACAAATGACCCCATTTTAGAAAGAAGACACCCTAAGGTATTCCGTTAGGAGTATGGTGAGTTCATAGAAGATTTTATTTTTTTGTCACAAGTTAGTGGAAATTGATTTTAATTGTTTTTTTCACAAAGTGTCATTTTCCGCTAACTTGTGACAAAAAATAAAATCTTCTATGAACTCACCATACTCCTAACGGAATACCTTTGGGTGTCTTCTTTCTAGAATGGGGTCATTTGTGGGGTTCCTATACTGCCCTGGCATTTTAGGGGCCCTAAACCGTGAGGAGTAGTCTTGAAACCAAATGTCGCAAAATGACCTGTGAAATCCTTAAAATGGACTTTGGGCCCCTTAGCGTACTTAGGGTGTAAAAAAGTGCCACACATGTGGTACCGCCGTACTCAGGAGAAGTAGTATAATGTGTTTTGGGGTGTATTTTTACACATACCCATGCTGGGTGGGAGAAATATCTCTGTAAATGACAATTGTTTGATTTTTTTTACACACAATTGTCCATTTACAGAGATATTTCTCCCACCCAGCATGGGTATGTGTAAAAATACACCCCAAAACACATTATACTACTTTTCCTGAGTACGGCGGTACCACGTGTGACACTTTTTTGCAGCCTAGGTGCGCTAAGGGGCCCAATGTCCTATTCACAGGTCATTTTGAGGCATTTGTTTTCTAGACTACACCTCACGGTTTAGGGCCCCTAAAATGCCAGGGCAGTATAGGAACCCCACAAGTGACCCCATTTTAGAAAGAAGACACCCCAAGGTATTCCGTTAGGTGTATAGCGAGTTCATAGAAGATTTTATTTTTTGTCACAAGTTAGTGAAAAATGACACTTTGTGAAAAAAAAACAATAAAAATCAATTTCCGCTAACTTTTGACAAAAAATAAAATCTTCTATGAACTTGTCATACACCTAACAGAATACATTGGGGTGTCTTTTTTCTAAAATGGGGTCACTTTGTGGGGTTCCTATACCGCCCTGGCATTTTACGGGCCCAAAACCGTGAGTAGTCTGGAAACCAAATTTCTCAAAATGACTGTTCAGGGGTATAAGCATCTGCAAATTTTGATGACAGGTGGTCTATGAGGGGGCGAATTTTGTGGAACCGGTCATAAGCAGGGTGGCCTTTTAGATGACAGGTTGTATTGGGCCTGATCTGATGGAAAGGAATGCTAGGGGGGTGACAGGAGGTGATTGATGGGTGTCTCAGGGGGTGGTTAGAAGGGAAAATAGATGCAATCAATGCACTGGGGAGGTGATCGGAAGGGGGTCTGAGAGGGATCTGAGGGTTTGGCCGAGTGATCAGGAGCCCACACGGGGCAAATTAGGGCCTGATCTGATGGGTAGGTGTGCTAGGGGGTGACAGGAGGTGATTGATGGGCGTCTCAAGGTGTGATTAGAGGGGGGAATAGATGCAAGCAATGCACTGGCGAGGTGATCAGGGCTGGGGTCTGAGGGCGTTCTGAGGGTGTGGGCGGGTGATTGAGTGCCCTAGGGGCAGATAGGGGTCTAATCTGATAGTTAGCAGTGACAGGGGGTGATTGATGGGTAATTAGTGGGTGTTTAGGGTAGAGAACAGATGTAAACACTGCACTTGGGAGGTGATCTGACGTCGGATCTGCGGGCGATCTATTGGTGTGGGTGGGTGATCAGATTGCCCGCAAGGGGCAGGTTAGGGGCTGATTGATGGGTGGCAGTGACAGGGGGTGATTGATGGGTGATTGACAGGTGATTGACAGGTGATCAGGTAGATAGATGCATTCAGTACACTGGGGGTGGGGGTCTGGGGAGAATCTGAGGGGTGGGGGGTGATCAGGAGGGGGCAGGGGGGCGATTAAAAAAAATAGCGTTGACAGATAGTGACAGGGAGTGATTGATGGGTGATTAGGGGGGTGATTGGGTGCAAACAGGGGTCTGAGGGGTGCTGTGGGCGATCTGGGGCAGCGGGGGGAAATCAGTGTGCTTGGGTGCGACATAGGGTGGCTGCAGCCTGCCCTGGTGGTCCCTCGGACATTGGGACCACCAGGGCAGGAGGCAGCCTGTATAATACACTTTGTAAACATTACAAAGTGTATTATACACTTTGTATGCGGCGATCCGGGCGCTAGTAACCCGCCGGCGCTTCCGAACGGCCGGCGGGTTACAGCGTGAGGTGGGCGGAGCCAATCCCCGGCGGCCGATCGCGTCACGAATCACGCGATCGCGCCGCCCATGCCCGTAAAAGGACCGCCGCCATTTGTCAATACGGCGGTCCTTGCAGGGTCCACTTCCCTGCCGCCAATTGTCTATACGGCGGTCGGGAAGTGGTTAAATTACCAGCAAGCAAGAAAATACTTAAAGTAGTTTTGATAGTACTTTTTCACCTACTTGTTGGTACTTTTTTAATTGCAAAGTGCTGAATTATCTCGTAGGAGAAAACGCAGGAGAAAAAGGTAATTTCCATTGGGTAACTTTAAAGCCCCCTTAATCATTTTGCACTTCTTTGACAGGTTTGACTATAACTTTGGAGGTAAAATCTCCAAATCTGGGGGGTGGTTGAGTGTCACACCACCAGTCACAAAGTAGTTATTTTCTATGCCTGGTGGAAAATCTCCATTCAGGAACAAAGGTGATAGCAAACCAGAGAAGGACGTCAGCTGCATGCATGAGCCAAACCCTGGGATGTATTAATAAAGTACAACACCAGCCTGCTCCCTCACATATCCCTGTTGATCCAAAAAAAAGGTGAAAAACCTTTACAAAGCATGGTCCAATTAGCCCCAAAATGAAAAACATTCCTTCCCAACTCCAGATGGTAATCAGATAAAAGCTTTGGATCAACACCACTGGGCATTACCTAGTAATTATTACCTAGTAATTATAGCCATGGATGTCTTTCAACGCAAGGAAAGAAACTAAACCCACTTTAAAGGCAGATATAGAATTTGCCATAGCTACTTCCTGTGGCAATGTATTCCACATCTTAAGCACTCTTACTGTAAAGAACCCTTTCCTAAATAAATGGCTAAAACGTTTTTCCTCCATGCGCAAATCATGTCCTCTAGTCCTTTGAGAAGGCCTAGGGACAAAAAGCTCATCCGCCAAGCTTTTATATTGCCCTCTGGGCATTACCTAGTGATTATAGCCACGGATGTCTTTCAACGCAAGGAAAGAAACGAAACCCCCTTTAAAGGCAGATATAGAATTTGCCATAACTACTTTCTATGGCAATGTATTCCACATCTTAATCACTCTTACTGTAAAGAACCCTTTCCTAAATAAATAGCTAAAACGTTTTTCCTCCATGCGCAGATCATGTCCTCTAGTGTCAGTGGGTTATTTATTGAATTCTCCAACTCTTTAAAGTTTGGTCACCTATCCTAAGATTTTTAACTTACCTTTACATTGATATTGTTCTAAGGCTATTTATTGTGTTTTTAGCTAGGGGGGAGGGTTAAATGTATAAAGTATTTCTTTTAATATTTTTTTTAACTTTAATTTTCTTTTCCTTTATCTTCAACTTCTTATTTTTTTATTTTTATAAATCGTAGTTGTGTTAGGAATTTAGATGGCAAATATATTGGCAAGAATTGACTTGTGTATAAGAAATGTGCCAAACCAGGTTAAGTTAGTCTGTGCACCCCAACTCAATTAATATCCTTCAAACAAAAACTTTATGGGGACATAATGTAAGAAAAACAAAAGCCCACAGATCGTTCATATATATATATATATATATATATATATATATACAAGCGAGAAAAAATATTCTATTCCTCATTTCTCAAAAATAACAAAATAAATACAAATCAAAAAATTACCTCCCCTCCCCCCCCCCCCCCCCCCAAAAAAAAAACCCTCTCCTCCTCCCAATCCACAAAACACACGTATCATCATAACATATCAACTCCTCAGTATATTACATAAAGGATCTCTCACTGTAACAAACATTGGAGAAGCAGCTGCGGGCAACCTTGCTACCTCCGCAGCTGCTTCCTTGCCTCTGCCTAGTGTGTCTCCCATGCCTCCGGTGTCTAGCACGCCGAGGACGGGTTTGTCAGCCGCACATAGGGTCGCATTGTCGCGTGCACGCGCGCACAGACAGGACCTTTATTCGGGGAGGAGGCGCGTCAGCTGACCGGCTGACGTCACAGACGCTCGCCGCTCCTCATTGGCTGAGAGGAGTGGGCGTGTCTATTGGGTCTCCTCCGCTTCTTAAGCCTCTCGGGTTCACTCGCAACTTGTCTGCTGGTGTGAATTCTCTGTGTTAGCGCTCAGACCTTAGATAGTTCCGGTGCTTTGATCCGGGAGGAAACCGGGGATTTCACACTAGATAGGAATTATTGTGTATTATTACTTGCTCTATTGATATTCTGTGTATGACTCTGGCTTGTCTCTGACCTCTCTCTCGCCTATTGTTTATGTACTTTTGCCCATCTGGTCCTGCTGCCGACTCTGCCTGTGTACCTACCTTCTCTTGCCTTCCGATTCTGTACTGTATCTGCTAGTGTGTTGCCGACCTTGCTTGTCTGACCTCGCCTGCCCACCAGAGAGCCTTATCTCTGGTGAGGACTTCAGTTGTTAGTACCCACCAGCTCCTCTGGTGAGGTATTGATATCTATCCAGTACTACTGTTGCACCAAGCACCACACTATATTGCTATCTTCCTGTTACTTGCTATACTTGCATTATTGGTGATTCTGCAGATCACCACATAATCAGGTATAGTGTCTGGCTTATTGGTGATACTGCAGATCATCTAATAACCAGACTCTTGTTTGCTAATACTGATCGTTACACTCACCCACAAAATACAATCTGCTACATCTTCCAGAAGCTCCTCCCTCTACATCTCCACCATGTCCCCATACTCCCTGGTATCTTGCAATTCACTCCATTTTCCCCATTTAATATTAAAAGCTTCTAGTCTATCCGGCTGTAAAGCAATCTGATTCTCCATATTCTTTACCGCATTTACCCTAGCAATCCATTCTTTAAGGGTAGGAGAACCCTGGCACCTCCATTTAACCGGAATTAAACTTTTAGCTGCAATCAGGAGCTGAGGCACGAATGATCTCTTATACCTAACAATAGACACAGATGTTCCATGCAACAACACTTTCACAGGATCTCAATCATCACAATCTTCACACAATCTCCCAATACAATCCAACACACCTTTCCAAAAACCTAAAATAATCGGACACATCCATACCAGATGTATTAATGTACCCTTTGCCCCACAGCCCCGCCAACATCTATCACTAACCCCCTGAAACATTGCAGCCAACCAATCCGGTGTTCTGTACCATCTAGCTAGTAATTTAAAGTTAATTTATTTTATTCTAGAACTAACAGACGTTGCGTGTGCCAAGATACAAATCTTTCTCTTTTGGCTGTTATCTAACTAGTTGCCAGTATCCGCCTCCCACCTAGCCAAATAATTTGGAAACTCTCCTCTCCCATCCAAATCAACTCTCTATACAGGAACAATACCAGATGTTCAGGAGAAGCCAGCTCTAACACAGAAAGTTCTCTCCTTTTCCACCAAAAAATGCTTCAACTGAGCATGCCTCCAAAAGTCAAATGGAAATTGACCATACTCTTCACGTAACCTATCTAGAGATTTAATTTTCCCATTACTCACAATATCTCTCAAGACCACATCTCTATCCCCCCACAATCCAAAACCCCTCTTTCCCTCCCTGGCGGAAAAAAGAGAATCCCTCAAGAGGAGACAAAAGAGAAATTCCCTCAGACCAACCCCACTTTTTATTAATCACATCCCAAACCTTAAATACATTCCTAATCCAAGAAAGAATCAATTTTGGTAACTCTCTAAATTTCCCTGGGAGCCAAAAAAACTTGCCAAATCCATTCCAACCAATTCCTTCTCAATATTGACCCAACTCTTTACACCTCCTCCATACGTCAAATCAAAAAGTCTTATCAAAGCAGTATAATATAAGCCCTATAATAACACAAGCCCTATAATATAACCTCAGATCAGCAAGCCCCAGTCCTCCCATCTCTTTAGGACGAATCAAGGTCTCATATGCTATTCTCGGAGACCTCTTCTGCCAAACAAATCTAATACAATTTGATTTCAGGGACCTAAAGAAAGCTGCAGGCACACAAACTGGAATCATGGACATACAGAACACTATCCTAGGTAAAACATTAATTTTAATATTAGCACTTACAGAACACTATCCTAGGTAATACATTAATTTTAATATTAGCTACACACCCAAACCATTAGCTACACACCCACCCCACTCTTCCTCATCTTTTTTTAATTGAACCTAATAACAGAAGATAATTAAGGTAGTATAATATCGACAGATCACTAGATAACATTATACCCAAAGCAGTGGCTGGATAGTGTAATGGTTAAGGGCTCTGCCTCTGACACAGGAGACCTGGGTTCGAATCTCGGCTCTGCCTGTTCAGTAAGCCAGCACCTATTCAGTAAGGAGTTTCTTGGGCAAGTCTCCTCAACACTGCCTACTGAGTGCGCTCTAGTGGCTGCCTCACAAGCGCTTTGAGTCCGACAGGAGAAAGGCGCTATACAAATACTGCCATTATTATTATTATTAAATATTTAATTGCCTCATTTCTAAAAGGGAATTGTGATGATCGCTGCTGCAGCAGCTGTTGCTGGAAGTAGTAGTGCTGCAGCTCAGGCAGTTCTGATCTATTTCCATGCAAACTGCATAGCTTTGTTTGTCTTTCCCTGCTGTCAGCTTGTGACTGATTATCATTCACCTGTGTGGGAATCTGCATGTCTGCTCCCATTGGATGACCTCAGTATAAAGATCTGCTTCCTGCAGGGTTTCCTTGGGTTTTCATAGCTTCAGCTTAAGCCTGTCTTGCTGTCGCTTTAGCCCCCAATCGTGTTTCTTGTTAAAGATACTTTGCTTGTCTTTGCATCATATATTGGTTCATTGCCAATATATATGCATACCAGCACGTTTATTATTTTCCTTGTATTTGTGTTACGTTGATATATCAGTGTTGCTGATATATACGTACACGAACTGTTTATTTCCTGTGTTCAGTTAGTCAGTTTTCCAGCACGTTTTGGTAGTTTGCGCGTACCGTGAACACCCGTGCTGAGCTAGTTATCCTGTTCCTGGTCCTGTTTGTGGATTGCGTTCATCTCTGCGAAGAGATAACGAATCCTTCTGAATCCTGTTCCCTGTATTACTCCAGTCCTAGTCAGCGTTCCTGCTTATGTCATATATCGGTTCATTGCCGATATATACATATGTTAGTCAGAAGTTACAAATAGTTTCATTGATAGCTGTAATTGTAATACGCTAGGAAAACATACTTATTGTATATTTATCTGTGTTACGTTCATCTATCTTAATCCTGCTATTTTCTGACTGTCCTGTCCTGTCTTTGTGAGGCACGCCATCGCCGCATCGCATTGGCTGCCTCATTCCAGTCTGTCTGGTTTTGGACGCTTGCTGTCGCTAAGTAGCCGCTAGCTAGCAAGCGTTCATTCTGTCTACCTGTCCTGATCTCCTCAGTTCTGGTTTGTGCGCTCAGCGCTACTTTGCGCTGAGACGTTATAACGAAAGCATTGTTTGTGGCTGTCAGATCTGCACCGGCTCTGTGCGCCACAATCTCCTATTGGAGTCAGTCCTCCCCTCCACTATACTAGGGATAGCCTGTTTCCTGGTGCTAGTGTGTGTACCTCCTCCACGCCATCTCATGCGTTGCATGCTGACTGTGGAGAATACACCACCAAGCCTTACATTATGAAAACCCCATTACCAATCCCCATTGTGGGGGGGATTCCCAGAAAGTATGACACTGTTAATTATGGTTCCTGTTCCTTTAAGAAATGTGAAGAACTTAGCTCTGAAACAGAAAATGAGTTTTTCTCTGAATGTGCCAGGTTCCTGGCCAATCCTGATCTCCAAGCGACTCCTGTTTCAACCTGGGCACTCCAACTAAGTTATATTTTGTTTAAAGGGGAATTATTCCAGTGGGCATTTGATGTTCTCAATCATTCCGATTTGAAAGAGAGACCGCTGGAATTTCTAGCGTTTGTGATCCATAACTGGTTGCGCATAGATCCATTGCCTTTTCCTCTTAATGAACTCCTGGCAGCAGGTCAATCAGCTACTCCTTCAATTGCTTGCAAAAATGTTCAGCAAGCAGAAGGTGTTACTGATAATTTTCCTGCAGCCTTGAATAAATCACCAAGAACAGCAGGGAAAACAGCAGGGTCTAAGGCCAAACGCAAACGTTCTAAGAAACGTGTCCGATCTGCAGAGTCGTTATCCTTAGCGACTGAGACCTATAATGAGATTCTGCCATTAACAGATAATGAAATGCAATTGTCTTTCAGGGGAGTTAAATGGACTTATGAAACTACTAATGAACTTTCCTCCCTGGCTAGGGAAAATAAAGATTTTTGTTTAAAAGAATTATCTGAGTATGATTATGAGGAGATATTACAGAGTATTGAACAAATCAACTTATTTGTGAAGCAAGGAAAGTTTGCATACACTACAGTTCAGCACTTGCTACAGGTATTGGAGATTCTTAGGAATAAGGAATCTGCCAATCACCTGCTAATTAACCCAATATATGTCCCTGCTACAATCATATCTGCAAACCATGATCTGCCTGTTAAGTATGCTTGGAATCCTCCATTTGAGAAAGGAGAGATGGAAGCTCTGGTCAATGAATGGAAGAATGATTCAAGTTCATTTTGTCAATTTTACAGTGCAAAAAGTGAATTGGTATTGAATGCATGCATTAAGTCTGCCTATAACCTAATAAAAACTGGTGTGTGTGAGTATGACTTTGTGGCTCCATTGATTGATGTGTGGGAACTGATTTTGGATGATTTTTTTGTGACTCCGAATTCGCAAATTTGGCGTTCTGACCCGCCTGCTTCAGCACCTTTGGCTGATTCAGCAGGTGATTCGGAGCTCTTTTTGTGTGAAATTGAAGTTCCTGCAATTCCACCCTGTACTATGGATAACTCAGTGTTACTTCCCAGTAAAACAGAAGCCACTGATACATTCTTAACTTTGCCCTGCACAAATTTCTCAGCAGAGAATCCAGAGGTCCTGCTGACTTCTGAGTCCAGCCTAGCCAGTACTCATGAGTCTTTGTTCAGTGAAACAGACACCAGAAAAATCTTGCCTGTCTCTGCAAACACTTCTGCAGAAATTACCCGTGTTAATAAAGTTCAACTCCTGTCTGATCCAGCAGATGCCAATAGATGCACTACATCAGTTTCCGAGTCCCAGCAATCCTGTCCAGAAATCTCAGAACCCCAGCATCTGAATTTTCCAATTTTACAATTGAATGGTGATTCAGATGCGCAAACATTGTGTCTTGATCTTCCTGTTTCTACACCTCGCTCTAGTTTCGTGAATAGCTCAGAGCATCTGCTCTGTGAACCTGAAATCGCAGAATTATTACCTTGTTCAGAAAATGTTCCAATAAATTTGCCCTGTACCATGAATTGTGCTGTAGATCTCTCCAATGAAACTCAGGTCACAGAATCATTATGCTGTCCAGCAGGTGCTTCCATGGTTTTGCCCTGCAATATGGACTGTTCAGTGATCCTGTCCAGTGAAGCTGTGGTCGCAGAGTCTTATGCTTCACCCAGTACTTTGGATATTTCAAACCCTCTAGCAGAAGGGTCTGAGGCACTGCTTACCTCAGTTGGTGTTGCAGTAATATTCACTTGTCTAGCAGCTGTTTTGGAATTACAGTCTGCTCTAATAAAACTTGATGAATTTCTGCCCAGCAAAGCAGAAGCCATTGAAATATTGTCCTCGTCAGCAAGTGTGTCAGATACCTTGCCCTGTACACAGTCTGATTTAACCAATGTTGTTGAGTCCCTCTCCAGTGTTGTAACAGCCGAGGAACTCCAGCCCTGTCCTCTGCATGTTTCAGAAGTCTTGCCCTGTAACATGGATAATTCTGATTCTCTGGTCAAAATAACAGAAGTCTCAGAATTTCAGTCTGATTTAGTAAGCATTCCTGAAACCCTGCCTTGTATCCTGAAAGATTCTGGTTCTCTGGCCGCTGTGGCAGAGGTTCCAGAGTCCCCTTCCTGTCCAGGGAATTCCTCAGTTTTGCCTAGTCCAGTGGGGGCTGCTGCAATACTGACTTGTTCTGCAGCGCCTCATGAGCTCCAATCCAGTATATTAAATGAGTCTCTGTCCAGTCCAGAGGTAGTTGTGGAGTCCCTATCTGGTTCAGTGCATACATCAGAAGATTTGTCCTGTCTTGTTAGTGCCCCTGAATCTGATTTGTTATTGACTTTGCTGGAATCAGCGACATCTAAGTCTGATCCTGCATTCTCGTGTAAAAATCCAGTAGTTGCGAAGTCTAGTCATGATGATTTTTTTTTGGCCGGTCCTGGTTTTGGTCCCGTCTTGGCTGACCCTGAGGCTCACAGTTCCTTGACGTGCCCAGAGGTTTCTCTTGTGCCAGTGTGCCCAGATGTTCTTAGTGTGCCAGAATGCCCAAGTGTGTCTAAGGTGTTAGCGTGCTCTGATGCTTCCTTAGTGGCAACATGTTCTGATGTTGCCAGTCTGCCTGCATGCCCAGAGATGGTTCTGGTCCCTGAAAGCCCTGATATTGATGTTTGTCCTTGTGGCCCTGACTCGGGAATTGCCCTAGGTTCCATGGGGGTTCTTGATAGTTCTCCATGTGAGCCTAAGGGGCATTCTGACCTATGGGGATCTCTTTGGAGCTTCAAGGTGTTCTGGGAGGTCTCTGAGAAAACTTGTCCTGGTGCCTTGGACTGGTTCAACAGTGGGTTTTGTGTTGGTAAAGACAGTACCGGTGGGCATTGCAAAGGCTTTGGCGTTTCTGAACGGTTCCTGGAAGGCGGTGGGTATCGCTCAGGGAATTTCGGAGGGCTTTCTTCTGGAAATCATGGTTCTGATGGGTGTCACATTGGGGCTTGTAGTACTGATGGGCATGGTTCTGTAGGTTCTGGTTCTGATGGGTCCAGTCTTGTGGGGGCTGATTCTGGAATTCGGTCTTGCCGGGCTGTCCCGGTCATCATGAATTATCAGTCGGACTGTTTTGTTGGGAATTTCAGTTTTGAAAAGCGTCTGGAATCTGCTTTTAAGGGCGGGGGTACTGTGATGATCGCTGCTGCAGCAGCTGTTGCTGGAAGTAGTAGTGCTGCAGCTCAGGCAGTTCTGATCTATTTCCATGCAAACTGCATAGCTTTGTTTGTCTTTCCCTGCTGTCAGCTTGTGACTGATTATCATTCACCTGTGTGGGAATCTGCATGTCTGCTCCCATTGGATGACCTCAGTATAAAGATCTGCTTCCTGCAGGGTTTCCTTGGGTTTTCATAGCTTCAGCTTAAGCCTGTCTTGCTGTCGCTTTAGCCCCCGATCGTGTTTCTTGTTAAAGATACTTTGCTGGTCTTTGCATCATATATTGGTTCATTGCCAATATATATGCATACCAGCACGTTTATTATTTTCCTTGTATTTGTGTTACGTTGATATATCAGTGTTGCTGATATATACGTACACGAACTGTTTATTTCCTGTGTTCAGTTAGTCAGTTTTCCAGCACGTTTTGGTAGTTTGCGCGTACCGTGAACACCCGTGCTGAGCTAGTTATCCTGTTCCTGGTCCTGTTTGTGGATTGCGTTCATCTCTGCGAAGAGATAACGAATCCTTCTGAATCCTGTTCCCTGTATTACTCCAGTCCTAGTCAGCGTTCATGCTTATGTCATATATCGGTTCATTGCCGATATATACATATGTTAGTCAGAAGTTACAAATAGTTTCATTGATAGCTGTAATTGTAATACGCTAGGAAAACATACTTATTGTATATTTATCTGTGTTACGTTCATCTATCTTAATCCTGCTATTTTCTGACTGTCCTGTCCTGTCTTTGTGAGGCACGCCATCGCCGCATCGCATTGGCTGCCTCATTCCAGTCTGTCTGGTTTTGGACGCTTGCTGTCGCTAAGTAGCCGCTTGCTAGCAGGCGTTCATTCTGTCTACCTGTCCTGATCTCCTCAGTTCTGGTTTGTGCGCTCAGCGCTACTTTGCGCTGAGACGTTATAACGAAAGCATTGTTTGTGGCTGTCAGATCTGCACCGGCTCTGTGCGCCACAATCTCCTATTGGAGTCAGTCCTCCCCTCCACTATACTAGGGATAGCCTGTTTCCTGGTGCTAGTGTGTGTACCTCCTCCACGCCAGCTCATGCGTTGCATGCTGACTGTGGAGAATACACCACCAAGCCTTACAGGAATGGAAAATTACTCTTTGTGAAATTCAAAACCATTGGTGTCAACGACACATTAAGCGCCTCAGATTTAGTCATATTAATCTTAAAATTCGAAAACGTACTATATCTCTCAATTTCTTTAATCAAATCAGGCAAAAACACCAATGGTTCAAAATATAAAATAAAATGTCATCAGCAAAAGCCGACAACTTATACTCCTCCACCCCAACCCTTACCCTGTGAATGTTCTCAGATCTTCTAACAGTACACAAAGAACTTCTAAAGTCAGAATAAATATAATAGGTAACATGGGGCAACCCTGTCTCATCCCATTAGACAGGGAGAAGGCATCCGGCAGGGCCCCATGTGCTCTAACTCTTGCAGTTGGAGTGGAATGCAGTGCATTTACCCATTTTAGCATATTCTCTCCAAATCCAACAAATTTTAAAGTAGACATAATAAAATCCCAATTCACCGTGTCGAATGCCTTCTCCGCATCCATCGACAAAACCATCATAGGCACCTCCTTCCCTGAAGACCACCTAAATAATGCCATCGCCTTTGCCACATTATCCCTTCCTTCCCTCCCTGGCACAAACCCCACCTGATCACCTTTAATTACTAAACCCAACCACGGCTTAATTCTCTCAGCTAAAATTTTTGCAAAAACCTTTATGTCCAGATTCAACAATGATATAGGCCTATAGCTTTGACACAAAGCCGGATCTTTTCCACTTTTATGAATAACAGTAATATGCGCCTCTAGCGCATGTTTGGGTAACACTTTACCCTCTTTAACTACCTTAAAGGGAACCTTAACCGTGATTAAAAAAAAAGTTTCACTTACCTGGGGGCTTTCCCAAGCCTCCTACAGCTGTCCTGTGCCCGCGCAGCTCCTCCAGTGTCCTCCGGTCCCTCGCCGCGGCTTAGTTTAGTTTTTGGCCGACTGCCAGTCGTCCTCCTGCAACGCATCCTATTCTTCTGCATTCCCCGACGTAAAATGCCGTAAAGCGCGTCCGTGAAACGCATGCCCCGCTGTAAAGCGCCGTAAAGCGCATCCGACTGACGCGCTTTACGGCACTTTACGTCAGGGAATGCGGAAAAATAGGACGCGTTGCAGGAGGACAACTGGCAGTCGGCCGAAAACGAAACTAAGCCGCGGCGGGGGACCGGAGGACACTGGAGGAGCTGCGCGGGCACAGGACGGCTGCAGGAGGCTTGGGAAAGCCCCAGGTAAGTGAAACTTTTTAACCACGGTTAAGGTTCCCTTTAAGACAGCGCCAGGCCCATGGGCGTGGCCACGGCGGCAACCCCAGGACCGCCCAACGCCGATTGGCGTCAAGTCCTGGGGCTGCAGTTTGCAGGAAATTGCGCGCGATGCGCGCGCATATCCTGCTCGGGGGCGGAGCTCCGCCCCCTCTTCAGTCTCCGAGCGGCTCGGAAGACTGTTAGATTTACATGTACAGCGCTGCAATCGTCAGCAGCGCTGTACTGGGGACAGCCGTGTGACACGGCTGTCCCCCTGGGGGACAAGAGAGCGATCGGCTCTCATAGGCAGAAGCCTATGACAGCCGATCGCCAGGATTGGCCGGCTGGAGGGTGGGAGGGTTTAAAAAAAAAAGAAAGAAATCGTAAAAAATAATAATAAAAAAATAACATAAATATTGATAAAAACATAAATAAATAAACACTGGGGGGGCGATCAGACCCCACCAACAGAGAGCTCTGTAGGTAGGGGGAAAAGGGGGGGGGGGGGAATCACTCATCTGCTGTGTTGTCTGGCCCTGCAGCTTGGCCTTAAAGCTGCAGTGGCCAATTACAGAAAAAACAGCCTGGTCTTTAGGGGGGTTTAGCACTGTGGTCCTCAAGTGATTAAGGGAATTGAAGAATCTACACATAGGTGGCACTAATACATCACTAAAAATGGAAAAATATTGCTTTGTGAAACCATCAGGGCCTGGTGACTTACCCAACTTCATAGCTTTTATCATAGCTAACACTTCTTCCTCACTTATTTCCTTCTCCATTACATCTCTATTTTCTTGCAATATTTTAACCAGGCCAGACTCCTCTAGATATTCTCACATCCCTCTATCAAAATTGCTAGACCCATTTTTTGGAAGGCCGTACAATCAAGAATAGTATTCTTTAAAAATATTTGCTACTAGCTGATTGCCCGGCTATGCCCGGGAATGCATTTGGCTGGTGTCGGCTCCACCAACTTTTTCTAACCCTAAGGCTACTTTCCCACCAGAACGTTGCGTTTTGTGGGACGTTATGGTCGCATAACGTGCCCCTAACACATCGCCTGTCGGTGTTGGATGTGGACGTCAGACTGAGCCGCGCTGTGCGGCTCACTCTGGCATCCATGATGCCGTGATGCGTACTTTGTGACGCATGCGGCATCACGTGGTCCCATCAGCCAATCAAAGCACAAAGCGGCCGCTCCAGGAAGTAAACACTGCATGCCACACCGTGCAGTGAATATTAATTAGTCATGTGCCAGGCCACTCTCCCCTGCTCCCCAACATTACTGAGCATGTGCAAGCAGTCTAACGCGGCTTAGCCACCTATAACGTACTGCATGCAGTACTTTCACTTGACGTGCAGCGTTACAATGTAACGCAACATGGGCACTGTGAACAGCCCATTGATAATTCATAACTGTGCGGTGGGCTGCGTTAAAGGCTGCTCTAACGTGCGCCTGTAATGTCCCAATGTGAAAGCAGCCTAACAATTACTCAATGACCATATTGGGATATTGGGAATGCTGTAGATGTGATATACTTGGACTTTGCAAAGGCCTTCGACACTGTTCCCCACAAAAGTCTGGTGCAAAAGTTGAGGATGCAAGGACTGGGGAAGAGTCTGTGTTCATGGATAGGGAACTGGCTAATGGACAGAAAACAAAGAGTTGTGGTCAATGGATCGTACTCAAAATGGGAGACTGTTAGCAGTGGGGTCCCACAGGGGTCTGTTCTGGGTCCAGTGCTCTTCAATTTATTTATTAATGACCTAGTAGATGCAGTAGTGAGCAATGTTGCTATTTTTGCAGATGATACAAAATTGTGCAGAATCATCAACTCTCAGGAAGATAGTGTCATATTGCAACAGGATCTGGATAGGATGGCTATATGGGCACATACATGGCAGATGAAATTCAATGTTGACAAATGTAAGGTCATGCATTTTGGACGTACTAATGGTCTAGCACCATACAAAATAAATGGGATACAGTTGGGGACATCAAACTTGGAGAAGGACTTAGGAGTACTCATTGACAACAAGTTAAATAATCGTACTCAATGCCAAGCAGCTGCAGCTAAAGCTAACAAAATTTTGGGATGCATTAAAAGGGAAATAAAAACTCGAGATGCTAGCATAATATTGCCCCTGTTTAACTCTCTAGTAAGGCCACATCTGGAATATGGAATTCAGTTCTGGGCACCACATTACAAAAAAGATATTGCAGTTTTAGAGCAGGTGCAGAGACGAGCAACAAAATTGATGCGTGGGATGGAAGGTCTCACTTATCGAGAAAGGTTAGATAAACTGGGTTTATTTAGTCTAGAGAAAAGACGCCTTAGAGGGGATCTAATTAACATGTATAAATACATCAGAGGGCAATATAATACCTTGGCGGATGAGCTTTTTGTCCCTAGGCCTTCTCAAAGGACTAGAGGACATGATCTGCGCATGGAGGAAAAACGTTTTAACCATTTATTTAGGAAAGGGTTCTTTACAGTAAGAGTGATTAAGATGTGGAATGCATTGCCACAGGAAGCCGTTATGGCAAACTCTATACCTGCATTTAAAGGGGGCTTAGATGCTTTCCTTGCGTTGAAAGACATCCATGGCTACAATTACTAGGTAATGCCTAATGATGTTGATCCAGGGATTTTATCTGATTGCCATCTGGAGTCGGGAAGGAATTTTTCCCTTTAGGGGCTAATTGGACCATGCCTTGTAAGGGTTTTTTCGCCTTCCTCTTGATCAACAGGGGTATGTGAGGGAGCAGGCTGGTGTTGTACTTTATACTGGTTGAACTCGATGGACGTATGTCTTTTTTCAACCAAAATAACTATGTAACTATGTAACCAAGTTTGTGAGCTTTGTGGTCTTTGGCATCAATAATTTGCATTGAAATGAAAAAAATCTGATGTGTTGTTTGTGGCTCCACCCCCTTTTTTGAATTTGAACCCCAGTCACCCAGTGACCAACTGTACCAGGTTTGAGTCCTGTGCCATTAGAAGTGCAAGAATGGTAGCAATTAAATATTCCCTTGAAAAGCAATAGGTGAAGCTTTATACACTTTTGTAGGCTCCACCCACTTTTCTGAATATTAATCCCATTCACTGAGTGACCAACTGTGCAACGTTTAAGAACCCTCCCATTAACATTGTAAGAATGGCTGCAGTTTACATTTTCCCAGTGACATTTGTATTTGTCTCCATCCACTGATCGACCGGCATTGCCCGGGTATGTATTTGACTGGTGTTGGTTCCACCCACTTCTTCTAACCCTAACGCACAAACACTCAATGACCAAGTTTGTGAGCTTTGGGGTCTTTAGCATCAATATTTTGTATATTCTCATAGAAATTAAACAAATCAGATTGGCTGTTTGTGGCTTCACCCCCTCTCTCCAGCATTTGAACCCCAGTCACCCAATGACCAACTGTAGCAGGTTTGAGGCATCTGCTATTACCAGTGTAAAAATGGCAGCAATTTAAATATTCCCCTTGAAAATCAACAGGTATATTTTGATTGGCTATTATAGGCTCCACCCACTTCCCTGAATATTAATCTCAGTCACCCAGTGACCATCTGGGCAAAGTTTGGGAACCCTGCCATTAACAGTGTAAGAAGGCCTGCAATCTACATTTTCCCAGTGAAATTTGGTTTTGGCTCTGCCTACTTTTTGTAACCTGGACATACAGTCACTCAATGACCAAGTTTGTGAGCTTTGGGGTACTTGGCATCAATAATTTGTATTTTCCCAAGAAATTAAACTGTTTGTGGCTCTGTCCCCTTTTCTGAATTTGAACCCCAATGACTAACTGTACCAGGTTTGAGGCTTGTGCCATTAACAGTGCAAGAATGGCAGCAATTTTAATATTCCCTTTGAAAATCAACAGGTGATTTTGATTGGCATTTTTAGGCTTCACCCACTTTTATGAATATTAATCCCATTCACCCAGTAACCAATTGTGCAAAGTTTGAGAACCCTGCCATTAACAGTGAAGAATGGCTGCAGTTTACAATTTCCCAGAAAAATCTGTTTTTGACTCCACCCACTTTTTGTAACCTTGACACACAGTCACTACTCAATGACCAAGTTTGTGAGCTTTTGGGTTCCTGGCATCAAAATTGTGTGAATGGAAGCAGTTTATCAAAAAAAACAAATCTGATTGGATGTTTATGGCTCTACCCCTTTAGTGAATTTGAGCCACAGTCACTTGATGACCGACTGTAGCAGGTTTGAGGCCTCTGCCATTAACAGTGTAAGAATGACAGCAGTTTCAATATTCCCCTTGAAAATCAATAGGTGAATTTTGATTGGCTCTTGTAGGCTCCACCTACTTTTCCATATATTAATCCTAGTCCCCCAGTGACCAACTGTGTCAAGTTTGAGAACCCTGCCATTAACCTCCTTAGCGGTAACCCCATGCTGGACATGGGGAAAGCCGCCTCGGAGGATATCTCAGCCCCTGGTGGGGCGATTTTCACTCTGAAAAGTGCTGTACGCGCAGCTAGCAGTTTGCTAGCCACGCGTACAGCTTGATCGCCGCCGCCGTGCGGCGATCGGCCGCACGCAGCGGTGGAAGAGGGCCCCCCCGCCAGAGCCCTGCGCAGCCCGGACCAATCACTCCCGGGCAGCGCAAAGGGCTGGATCGGGTGCGCCTGACGTCAGGACGTCGGCTGACGTCCATGACGTCATTCCGATCGTCGCCATGGCAACAGGAGAAGCCAAACAGGAGATCGCGTTCTATACGCGATCTCCTGTTTGCTTTTGTTGCCGGCGGCGATCGGACTAGAGGGACACATGCGCCCTCTAGTGGTGTTTCATGTAGCTACTACTCGGGTAGCTACATGAAACAAAACAAAAAATTTACAAAAAAAGTGTAATGCAGCCTCCTTGCCGAAAAAATTGTACCGCCAAGGAGGTTAACAGTGTAAGAATAGCTGCAATTTATATTTTCCCATGTAAAAAGTTGTTTTTGGCTCTGCCCACTATTTCTAACCTTGACATAAAGTCACTCACTGACAAAGTTTATGAGCTTTGTGGTCTTTGGCATCAATAAGTTGCATTTTACCATTGAAATTAAACAAATCTGATTGGCTGTTTTTGGCCCACTCCCTTTTCAGAATTTAAACCACAGTCTCCCAGTGACTGACTGTACCAGATTTGAGGCCTCTGCCATTAAGAGTGTATGAATGGCAGCAATGTAAATATTCCCCTTGAAAATCAAAAGGTGAATTTTGATTGGCTGCTGTAGGCTCCACCCACTTTCCTGAATATTAGTCCCAGTCACCCAGTGGCCAACTGTGTCAAGTTTGAGAACCCTGCCAATAACAGAATGGCTGAAATCAATCTAAAAAATCTGATTGGCTGCTTGTGGCTCCACTCACTTTAGTGAATTTGGACCCCAGTCACCCAATAACTGACTGTATCAGGTTTGAGACCTCTGCCATTAACAGTGTAAGAATGGTAGCAATGTAAATGTTCCCCCTTGAAAATCAATAGGTACATTTTGATTGGCTGTTTTTAGGCTCCACCCACATTTCTGAATATTAATCCCAGTCACCCAGTGGCCACTTGTGTCAAGTTTGGGAACCCTGCCATGTAAAAAATTAAGTTGTTGGCGCAGCACACTTTTTCTAACCTTGACATACAGTCACTCTATCAAGTTTATCAGCTTTGGGGTCCTTGGTATCTATACTTTGTATATTCCCATTGAGAAATAAACAAATCTGATTGGCTGTTTGTGGCTCCGCCCCCTTTCTGATTTTGAACCTTAATCACCCAGTGACCAACTGTACCAGGTTTGAGGCATCTGCTATTAACAGTATAAGAATGGTAGCAGCTTAAATATTCCCTTTGAAAATCGAAAGGTGAATTTTTATTGGCTGTTGTAGGCTCCACCTACCTTCCAAATTCGTAATCTCATTCACCCAGTGACCAACTGTGCAAAGTTTGAGAACCCTGCCATTAACGGTGTAAGAATGGCTACAGTTTATATTTTCCTAGTCAAATTTGTTTTTGGCTCTACCCACTTTTTGTAACCTGGACACACAGTCCCTCAATGACCAAGTTTGTGAACTTTCAGGTTCCTGGCATCAAAAATGTGTGAATGGAAGCAGTTTATCCACCAAGGAAATCTGATTGGCTGTTTGTGGTCCCGCCCCTTTAGTGAATTTAGACCCCAGTTACCCAAAGACAGGCTGTAGCAAGTTTGAAGCCTCTGCCATTAACAGTGTAAGAATGGCAGCAGTTTAAATATTCCCCTTGAAAATCAATACGTGAATTTTTATTGGCTGTTGTAGGCTCCACAATCTTAATCGGATCCACCCAGTGACCAACTGTGGCAAGTTTGAGAATCCTGCGATTAACAGTCTAAGAATGGCTTCAGTTTACATTTTCCTATTTAAAATGAATGGCTGAAATTTGATTGGCTGTTTTATGCTCCGCCCACTTTTCCTGGATTTGTAACCTCGGTCACCAAGTGACCAACTGTGCCAGGTGTGGGGACTCTGGCTTGATTACTGTGAGAATGGCAGCCTTTTACATTTTTTCCATTGACTTGAATGGGTGAAATCTGATTAGCTGTTTGTAGCTCCGCCCACGTGTGCAGGGGGGCCGCGAGACCCCGAGAACATATCATCCCAGGTAGCAAGGGATCTGTATACCAAGTTTCGTTCAAATCGGTCAAGGCGTTTTCACGTGATCGCGGCACATACATACACACGCACGCACGCACGCATGCACGCACGATTTTATATATATAGATTTTGTATGCCTGCAGCTTTACACCCCCCTTAGCATCCTTTATCTTTGGAATATACATATTTTTCCTTCGTCCTTTTAATGCCCTAGCCAGCCATTTCCCACTCTTATTTGCATGTTCAAACCATATTGGCAGAAAAAATCCTATTCCTTTCCCTCAGCCTACCCTCCAACAACTCAGACAATTTACTCCTTACCCCATTTAATTTATCTAGGGCCTCCTGATCCAATGTACTTTTATGATCCAATTCCAACCTTCTTATTTCTGACAATAAAGCTGCAACTTTTCCAGTATACTCCCTCTTCTTTTTGGCTCTCAAGGAAATAAAAATCACCCTTACCACTGCCTTATGAGCTTGCCACATTATGCCCTTTTCCATGCCATCCAACTCATTATCTTCAAAATACTCCACTAATGTTTTTTTAATCTTATCTTTTACTTCTATATTAGCTAAAACATTGCAATTGAGTCTCCAATGCCAATCACGTCTATTTCTCACCATGGGACCCAAGTCAAACCATACAGGGGCATGATCTGAAATGGTAACATTTCCTATATACGCTCCCTAACTCGATGCAGAACATACTGATCCAAAAACAACATATCTACCCTTGTATATACCTTGTGGCATTTGAGAAAAAAAGAATAATCCTTCACAGAAGGAAAAAGTACTTTCCATACATCTATAAGAAGCAGACTCTCGAAAACCTTTTTAATTGATTTATTCGCTACTGCTGAAAAGGCTCTAGAACCCGATGACACATCCATCCTAGGATCGGAGACCCAATTGCAATCTCCCCCAAACACCACACACCCTCCCTAAACCCATCAAATTGTTCAAAAACAGATCTAAAAAAGGAAGCCTGAGACCCATTAGGTGCATAAATATTGGCAATATATATATTTTTATATATAATATATATTTGACCTAATACTTGACCCTTCAAGAAAAGAAATCTACCCATCTCATCACTCCTCTTATCTAAAAAAACAAAAGGGCAATTCTTACCCACCACAATCGCCACTCCCTTAGCCTTTTTAATCAGGGAATTCGAAAGAAAACATCAAACATAGACAAGGACATATTCTGCATTTTATCCCCACAAAAATGAGTCCCTTGTAAAAAGAGGCTCTGAGGCTTAATTCTATGCAACTCCATCCATTTTCTTCTCTTAATTGGAGAGCCCAAACCCTTATTATAGGAGAGAATCCTTAAACTATCACCCCCTTGAGACATCTTATCCACAATTCATTTTCTATTTTGAGAAGAATAGAAGGGAGAAGAAGATAAAACAAAGAAAAACAAAAAAGCAGTAAAAAAAATAGAAAAATAACAAAAAAAAACCCTATCATCCTCTCAGGATACCCCCCACCAAAGAATCCCATTCTCCCAATCTCTAAACCCATAGAGACTCCCACACAGGAAGTCTGAGAAGACCCAGCATCAACCTCCTCACACCAGAAATGCCTTTGCCCAATCAATCTTCCCCAATTTAAACAACTAACAACCAATTATACATTATTTCCTAGACAGGGATAGAGGAAAAAAAAATGTATTTCCTCTTCTGCCACCTCTCCTGCCTTGAAAAAGAAACATTAGGACCAGCACTTCTCCAGTCCTCAAAGTCCACCATGGGTATCAAAGTCTCACAAAACTTTTTCAGATCATCTTTGGATCTCAAAATTGCAGATTTCCCATTCAAAGTAGCATTTAAGCTAAACAGAAAACCCCATTTATACTTTACTCCTACACTCTTCTAATTTTACTGCCCTTCTTAAAGAGAACCTGTAACAAAAAAAAGTTCCCCCTGGGGGTAAGCCTCAGGGTCCCAACGAGGTTTCCCCCTCTCCTGTAGCTGCAGGCAGTCCAGCGCTGGCTCCCCCAAAGAGTCCCGGAATCCTCCCTAGACAAGCCTGACAAGAGCTGATAAGCGCCGATTTATTTACCTCTCCTGGCTCCAGCGGGGGACCTGTTGCGGCTCTCTGAACAGAGATAGGCGAAAATAGCCGATCTCCGTCGGGGCCGCTCTACTGCACAGGCGCAGGAGACTTGCGCCTGCGTAGTAGAGCGGCCTGACGGAGATCGGCTATTTTCGCCTATCTCCGTGCAGAGAGCCGATACTGTGCCTGCGCTGGAGACGGGGAGGTAAATATTTACATCACCGCCGTTCCGGGAGGATTTTCGCCACCGCTGTGGGACCAAGTAGGACGGGGGAACCCTCAATAGGATCCGGAGGCTTCCCCCAACCAAGGTGAGTACCCCCCAGGGGAGGTTTTTAAAGTTACAGGTTTTCTTTAATGTCAAAGTTCTTCAAAACAGATCTGGATACAAGTCAATCATGCGTCTATCAAAATTAATTGAACCACTTTCTCTTGCTTTAAACATAATCTCCTCCCTATCAGCAAAACGCAAAAGTCTGCAAATCACGTCTCTTAGACTCTTAGGATCATGTAAAGATCTGCTCTGCTGTCTGCACAGGCAGACAGCTTTTTGACCATTTTTTAGGTCTGAATGCTGCAGGTCTCTGGAAAAGAGACCTGTCTTCACTCTGCGAGTTGCAGAGCTGCTCTTCTGGTGAGAAATTTGCACTTGTCATGCAAATTGCTTAGCTGCTTCCTTTGATGGCTTGCAGTATAAATACCATTTCTTCCCAGAATTCCTTGCTGGTCATGATGGTTTGTTCCTGCTAACTTACCTGGAGTCTCAGCCTTTGCCAATTGTTTGCTAAGATTATCTTAGAGTAATTCCTTGGGAGTGCACTAGGCATTCCTTCTAGCGTAGTCAGGTTGTATTATCTGTACTGCCTTGTATTGTCTATCTGTTGCGATTGTCTTGTCGCCAGCGGCAGTCGACAGGAAATCGTTCTGTCTGTGGGGATCGCATTCGCCCTAGCGGTAGTGGCTGTGGTTCCTTCTGTACTCTGTCTTAGGGGTGCAAGCCAGAGCAGCGGTTGCTACTGGTAGCCCCATCTGTCTATCTGTCTGGATCGCATTATTATTATTATTATTATTTCGTATTTATACATCTTCCGCAGCGCTGTACATAGTATATAGTCTATTCACTAACTGTCCCTCAAAGGAGCTCACAATCTAATCCCTACCAGAGTCCAATGTCTATGTATGTATCGTGTAGTGTATGTATTATAGTGTAGGGTCAAATTTAGGGGGGGGGCAATTAACTTATATGTATGTTTTTGGGATGTGGGAGGAAACCGGAGTGCCCGGAGGAAACTCACCCAGACACGGGGAGACCATACAAACTCCTTGCAGATGTTGACCTGGCTGGAATTGGAACCGGGGACCCAGCGCTGCAAGGCGAGAGCGCTAACCACTACGCCACCGTGCTGCCCAGCATTCGCATTCGCCCTAGGGGTAATGGCGGTGGTTCCTTCTGTATTCTGCCTTAGGGGTGTAAGCCAAAGCTGCGGTTGCTACTGGTAGCACCATCTGTCTATCTGCCTGGATCGCATTCGCCCTAGCGGTAGTGGCGGTGGTTCCTTCTGTACTCTGTCTGGGAGTGTAGGCCAAAGCTGCGTTTGCTACTGGTTACTCCTTCTGTCTGTCTTGTCTGGAACGAACACTTGCTGTAGGCTCGGTGAGGTAACCGTTTAGCAAGCGTTCACGTTCTCTATTCGTTTTGGTGTTACATTGGTTAGTTAGGGTTGGCGTGCTTTGACTCTGTTGCGCTTTTCGTGCGGAGACCACGCCATTAGCATTGCTTTGTCGCTATTGCGCTTTTCGTGTGGCGACCGCGCTTAGTGAGTGCGTTTGTTATTTTCCTTGGCGTTCTGATCATTGTTATTTGCTGTGTCTTTCTTGCTACACTTGTGCTCTGACTTTATTCGGTCTTGTGTCACTGTTGGCGATTGCGTTCCCACTTGATTTCCATTGTTGTGTGTTCACCGTCGCCGGGGGGGGCGACTAGATTGGTGGACACACATATATTCTGTCGCTGTGCTCACCCTCTCTCTCTGAGGGCTATCTTGCCCTGCATTGTTGCAATTCGTACAATTCCCATCTAGCATCTGTGGCAGTGCAGAGGGGTTGTTCCTCTGCACTCCACAGCTCCATCTGCCGGTGGAAATTTCCCTCTACAAGTGCATTACACCAAAGCTGGGTTCTGTCGTTTCATACGCTTGTGGAGGACTTCCGCAGTGTCAGCACACATCTTGTGCGCTGACCACGGAGGTAATTCCTCAATCGTTACAGATCAATTTTTTAGGATCTAGAGATCTATGCAATATATCAATCTCAATTATTCTGTCATTTTTCAAGAGAATGCTGAAAATCTTCAAAACGGTATCTTTTAAATCACTTGCATTAACGGTTTCAGAGAGCCCTTTTATTCTAATATTTTGACTTGTTCCAATTTTCATAATAGTCCAACTGGGACAACAATTCATCAAAATTCTTATCATGCGAAAACAGTTTAGTAACTAAATCAGACACAGTTTGTTCTACCCTCTCCACCCTAGCCTCTACTGCTGCCACACTCTGACCGATATTCGCCACCTCACTTTTAATTTCCATCACTTCCTTATGTAATGATCTTTCCAAACGTTCTATCAAGCCTTCCATATCAGACAAACTTGGCAGAGAACTCTCCCGCTAATTACAACAGAGAAAGAAAATGTGTGCATCAACAAAGTGAACCTGACAAATCTGGCTTTGCTAATTTGGCCTATTGGCTAATCACGAGACATTGCTCATGCAAATAAGCATTTGCTTTCGCATGCCTAAATATGCAGGGTCAAAAAACAAAAAACGCAAAACAATCGCCCTGCGGGAATTAGTTCATGCTATATAGCACTATCCAGGGGCGCCACGAGGAGGCTTCCCATTGCCCCCATACAACCGGGGGGCCGCGGGGGTCCCAGGCACTCTCACCGCCCGGAACCCACACAGGGGCACCCCGGAGGTGGAGGCTGGGGGTGCAGGCGATCTCCCCAGCGTGGCCAGCGCCGGGAAGAACCGCCCGCACACACCTCCCAAGATTAAAAACAGGCACCTACCTTAACGTCCATTGCGTTCTGCTATATATGCGCATAACCTGGGCATGCGAAAGCAAATGCTTATATGCATGAGCAATGTCTCGTGATTAGCCAATAGGCCAAATTAGCAAAGCCAGATTTGTCAGGTTCACTTGGTTGATGCACACATTTTCTTTCTCTGTTGTAATTAGCATTGCATTTCTTTTTTCTGAGGGCAGGTAGTGAGTGGCTTGTTTTAGGAGGTGAGAGCCCTGGAGCAGGCTATTTGCGCCTGTCCGCCCCTGATGTGTCGCGCCCAGGTTATGCGCATATAGCAGAACGCAATGGACGTTAAGGTAGGTGCCTGTTTTTAATCTTGGGAGGTGTATGCGGGCGGGTCTTCCCGGCGCTGGCCACGCTGGGGAGATCGTCTGCACCCCCCAGCCTCCACCTCCGGGGTGCCCCTGTGTGGGTTCCGGGCGGTGAGAGTGCCTGGGACCCCCGCGGCCCCCCGGTTGTATGGGGGCAATGGGAAGCCTCCTCGTGGCGCCCCTGGATAGTGCTATATAGCATGAACTAATTCCCGCAGGGCGATTGTTTTGCGGTTTTTGTTTTTTGACCCTGCATATTTAGGCATGCGAAAGCAAATGCTTATTTGCATGAGCAATGTCTCGTGATTAGCCAATAGGCCAAATTAGCAAAGCCAGATTTGTCAGGTTCACTTGGTTGATGCACACATTTTCTTTCTCTGTTGTAATTAGCATTGCATTTTTTTTTTCTGAGGGCAAGTAGTGAGTGGCTTGTTTTAGGAGGTGAGAGCCCTGGAGCAGGCTATTTGTGCCTGTCCGCCCCTGATGTGTCGCGCCCAGGTTATGCGCATATAGCAGAACGCAATGGACGTTAAGGTAGGTGCCTGTTTTTAATCTTGGGAGGTGTGTGCGGGCGGTTCTTCCCGGCGCTGGCCACGCTGGGGAGATCGCCTGCACCCCCCAGCCTCCACCTCCGGGGTGCCCCTGTGTGGGTTCCGGGCGGTGAGAGTGCCTGGGACCCCCGCGGCCCCCCGGTTGTATGGGGGCAATGGGAAGCCTCCTCGTGGCGCCCCTGGATAGTGCTATATAGCATGAACTAATTCCCGCAGGGCGATTGTTTTGCGGTTTTTGTTTTTTGACCCTGCATATTTAGGCATGCGAAAGCAAATGCTTATTTGCATGAGCAATGTCTCGTGATTAGCCAATAGGCCAAATTAGCAAAGCCAGATTTGTCAGGTTCACTTGGTTGATGCACACATTTTCTTTCTCTGTTGTAATTAGAGATCTCACCCGCTCACACCAATCTTCCTACTCGACTCCACCCAAGGTTTTCCTCTTCCTTGCAGGACCTTGAACTGAAACACATTCTGTTCCCACATTACCATCAACTCCAGGAGGCGCAGCAAAAAAATCCTCCATCTCATCTCGCACACCAGCAGCCTCCCCAGACTTCACCTCCATGAAACTCATTATATCCACCGTCTGTGAACTGCTATCACTTTTGCCTTTTCCTCTTCCACGTGTCATTTTCCTTAGTAAAGCTTCTGGCCAATAGCACCAGACCTCACGATATGGATGACCACCGATCCTCTCCAATATTCACTCCACAGCTCTTCTGGCCAATCGCACCAGGGCCTGCCGTTCTCCAACTCCAACCTCCTCCACTTCACTGCTCCAGGGACTGCAATATGCACACCTGTGTCTACACAGCCTTCCACAGATCTCCAGCACACTCCTCCAATCCGCCACCACCGGCAGAAAAAGTAGCAGAACTACCCCAGGCAGAGTTTCAAAAGAGCCGCTGCCGCATCACACGCAGCTGCTCGCTGGATTACTTCCTAGTGAGGGGGGCGTGTCAGAACCCAGCTGTCACCGTGTCAGCACGCCGCCGGGACCATGCTCATCCTTCCTCCCCCATGCAGACCTCTTGATGTTTGACTACCCAAGTATTTAATAGCTTAACTTGCCCAGATAAAAACTAAAATTAATTCCACAATTAATTCCACAAAAGTATTCGGCCCCCTTGAAGTTTTCCACATTTTGTCACATTACTGCCACAAACATGAATCAATTTTATTGGAATTCCCCGTGAAAGACCAATACAAAGTGGTGTACACATGAGAAGTGGAACGAAAATCATACATGACTCCAAACATTTTTTACAAATCAATAACTGCAAAATGGGGTGTGCGTAATTATTCGGCCCCCTGAGTCAATACTTTGTAGAACCACCTTTTGCTACAATTACAGCTGCCAGTCTTTTAGGGCATGTCTCTACCAGCTTTGCACATCTAGAGACTAAAACCCTTGCCTATTCTTTTTTGCAAAACAGCTCCAGCTCAGTCAGATTAGATGGACAGCGTTTGTGAACAGCAGTTTTCAGATCTTGCCACAGATTCTCGATTGGATTTAGATCTGGACTTTGACTGAGCCATTCTAACACATGGATATGTTTTGTTTTAAACCATTCCATTGTTGCCCTGGCTTTATGCTTAGGGTCGTTGTCCCGCTGGAAGGTGAAACTCCGCCCCAGTCTCAAGTCTTTTGCAAACTCCAAGAAGTTTTCTTTCAAGATTGCCCTGTATTTGGCTCCATCCATCTTCCCATCAACTCTGACCAGCTTCCCTGTCCCTGCTGAAGAGAAGCACCCCCAGAGCATAATGCTGACACCACCAAATTTGACAGTTGGGATGGTGTGTTCAGAGTGATGTGCAGTGTTAGTTTTCCGCCACACATAGCGCTTTGCATTTTGGCCAAAAAGTTCCATTTTGGTCTCATCTGACCAGAGCACCTTCTTCCACATGTTTGCGGTGTCCCCCACATGGCTTGTGGCAAACTGCAAATGGGACTTCTTATGCTTTTCTGTTAACAATGGCTTTCTTCTTGCCACTCTTCCATAAAGGCCAACTTTGTGCAGTGCACGGCTAATAGTTGTCCTATCGACAGATTCCCCCACCTGAGCTATAGATCTCTGCAGCTCGTGCAGAGTCACCATGGGCCTCTTGACTGCATTTCTGATCAGCGCTCTCCTTGTTCGGCCTGTGAGTTTAGGTGGACGGCCTTGTCTTGGTAGGTTTACAGTTGTGCTATACTCCTTCCATTTCTCAATGATCGCTTGGACAGTGTTCCGTGGGATGTTCAAGGCTTTGGAAATCTTTTTGCAGCCTAAGCCTGCTTTAAATTTCTCAATAACTTTATGCCTGACCTGTCTGGTGTGTTCTTTGGACTTCATGGTGTTGTTGCTTCCATTATTCTCTTAGACAACCTCTGAGGCCATCACAGAGCAGCTGTATTTGTAATGACATTAGATTACACACAGGTGCACTCTATTTAGTCAATAGCACTCATCAGGCAATGTCTATGGGCAACTGACTGCACTCAGACCAAAGGGGGCTGAATAATTATGCACACCCCACTTTGCAGTTATTGATTTGTAAAAAATGTTTGGAATCATGCATGATTTTCGTTCCACTTCTCACGTGTATACCACTTTGTATTGGTCTTTCACGTGGAATTCCAATAAAATTGTTTCATGTTTGTGGCAGTAATGTGACAAAATGTGGAAAACTTCAAGGGGGCCGAATACTTTTGCAAGCCACTGTAAATCCACCTGCTCAGTGGGCAGTGAATCATTCAATGTATTGGATTTTGAGAGATTCATTTTAAGATTAGAGAGACACCAAAATTCGTCAAACCTAAATTATTGGGAGTGGAAATTATCTGTATGGAATTATCTGCTCTAATTGCATTTAGAAAGAGTTCCAGAGACAGTATTTGTATCAAAGGTGATAGGGCGAACGTGTCCCATCCCATTTAAAATTTGAAATGAGATTGAAAGTGCCCCATTGACCTTGACACGAGCAGACTGATTTTTATGCAAGATTTTTATCAGAAACAGCTGTATTCACCAAGTATGATGGTTGTTGTACCCAAAATTATTTGTGGTACACATGGCATTGGCAATTGTACAGTTAGCAGACAACAAATTAAACAGACAATAATTAATAAACATGGATAGACATAGAGTATGATGTCTAGTTTCAGTGAGGCAACGGTTACCATGGAAAGCGGATGTGGGAGGCTGGAAGATTATTCCATGATATCATCCGTGCCCAAAACCTAAATAAGACAGGGCGTACGGAAAATAACCCCATGCCGCCCTGTCAAAAGCTTTCTCTGCATCAGTCAATACCATAAATACCTCAAGGCCTTTACTTATCTATATATATAAAATCGGATGTGTGTGGGTGTGTGTATGAATGTGCCGCGATCACGTGAAAGCGCCTTGACCGATTTGAACGAAACTTGGTATACAGATCCCTTGCTACCTGGGATGATATGTTCTGGGGGCCTCGCGGCCCCCCTGCACACGTGGGCGGAAATACAAACTGCCAATCAGATTTCACGCATTCAAGTCAATGGAAAAATGTAAAAGGCTGCCATTCTCACAGTAATCAAGCCAGAGTCCCCACACTTGGCACAGTTGGTCACTTGGTGACCGAGGTTACAAATCTAGGAAAAGTGGGCGGAGCATAAAACAGCCAATAAAATTTCAGCCATTCATTTTAAATAGGAAAATGTAAACTGCAGCCCTTCTTAGACTGTTAATCGCAGGGTTCTCAAACTTGCCACAGTTGGTCACTGGGTGAATCCGATTAAGATTCAAAAAAGTGGGTGGAGCCTACAACAGCCAATAAAAATTCACCTATTGATTTTCAAGGGGAATATTTAAACTGCTGCCATTCTTACACTGTTAATGGCAGAGGCTTCAAACTTGCTACAGTCTGTCTTTGGGTAACTGGGGTCCAAATTCACTAAAGGGGCGGGGCCACAATCAGCCAATCAGATTTCCTTGGTAAACTTGGTCAGTGAGTGACTTTATGTCAAGGTTAGAAATAGTGGGCAGAGCCAAAAACACTTTTTACATGGGAAAATATAAATTGCAGCTATTCTTACACTGTTAATGGCAGGGTTCTCAAACTTGACACAGTTGGTCACTGGGGGACTAGGATTAATATATGAAAAAGTAGGTGGAGCCGACAAGAGCCAATCAAAATTCACCTATTGATTTTCAAGGGGAATTTTGAAACTGCTGTCATTCTTACACTGTTAATGGCAGAGGCCTCAAACCTGCTACAGTCGGTCATCAAGTGACTGTGGTTCAAATTCACTAAAGGGGTGGAGCCACAAACATCCAATCAGATTTTTTATTTTTTTTTTATAAACTGCTTCCATTCACACAATTTTGATGCCAGGAACCCAAAAGCTCACAAACTTGGTCATTGAGTAGTGACTGTGTGTCAAGGTTACAAAAAGTGGGTGGAGTCAAAAACAGATTTTTCTGGGAAATTGTAAACGGCAGCTATTCTTCACTGTTAATGGCAGGGTTCTCAAACTTTGCACAATTGGTTACTGGGTGACTGGGATTAATATTCATAAAAGTGAGTTGAGCCTAAAAAAGCCAATCAAAATCACCTGTTGATTTTCAAAGGGAATATTAAAATTGATGCCATTCTTGCACTGTTAATGGCACAAGCCTCAAACCTGGTACAGTTAGGCATTGGGGCTCACATTCAGAAAAGGGGACAGAGTCACAAACAGTTTAATTTCTTGGGAAAATACAAATTATTGATGCCAAGGACCCCAAACCTCACAAACTTGGTCATTGAGTGACTGTATGTCCAGGTTACAAAAAGTAGGCAGAGCCAAAACCAAATTTCTGTGAGAAAACACGGAAAAGCCGCCGCCAATACTCAAGGCGAGACGGCTGACTCCGCGTTTAACATGGCAGCTGGGGCGCAGTCGGAGCGCGGAGAAACCGCCGCATGCTCTAACAACAGGGCGGCGGATTCCGCGTCCAATGCGGCAAGTTGCTCGCATAGGCCTGCTACTCTCAGTAAGGCGTAATGCGGAGTAAACGCCACACGCCCAGACAGCGGTGCGGCGGATTCCGCATCTAACACAGCAGAAACATTACAACACATGACTGGTGTGGCTGGGACTGATAGTCCACACTGGTTTAGGAGGACGCGCGTGCGCGCAGAGAGGCAGGGCCTTTATGGCAGTCAGAGGAGGGTCAGCTGACCAAGCCGGTCAGCTGACAATTGCGGCAACTTTCATTGGTCCAGCACTTAGGGGTGGCGCTGGAGAGCGCCGGTGTATATATACTGGGTGCTGGTCATTCATCTGGTGTCTGGCGTTGCGATCACTACGTGGTAGCACTCAGACCTTGTCAGTATCTGTGTTTATTAGTCAGTTTCGTAGGTGTTGATGATCACGGAGCTTACACCTTAGCCTAGGAATTCGGTTATTATCTGTATTGTTATCTAGACCAGTTTCCAGGGTGTTGACGGCCAAGGAACTCACACCTTAGTCTAGGATTTCTGTACCATCTGTATTATTTGTATTATCTAGTCTAGTTCCTGGAGTGTGAGAATCTTGGAGCTCACACTCAAGTTTAGGCATTGTTGATTATCTGTTATGACTTTCTGCATGCCTGACCATTCTCCTGATCTCTGATTTTGTACCTTGTCTCTGTTGCCAAAACTTGGCTAGTCTCTGGATTCTGATATCTGCCTACTGTGTCTGTACTTTATCTGTCCGTGTGTTAACGACCTGGCTTGTCCGACCTCGAGAACTATCTCTCCTGTTAGGAGATAGTTCACAGATCTGTCAGTGACACTCCACCATTGGTGTCACTCACGTTCTGTCCTTCCCACTGTCTCAGCCTGGCTCCGCCCCTTGGGGAGCATCAGGCCCGTGGAAGGAAGCTAATCCTTAACAGTAGTTCCTACTGTCTAGCACCCATCCCTCGGGTGCTTTCCTCAAAGTATTACTGTTGCACCAAACACTCTCATCTCTCAGGTGTCCAGAGGTTAGAAGATATATCTGATTATCGGTGATACTGCAGATCATCAATAATCAGGTATATTCTGCATTCTCGGTGATACTGCAGATCACCGGTAATCAGACCCTCTCTGTGTTACACCGATCGTTACAATTTCACTGGGAAAATGTAGACTGCAGGCCTTCTTACACTGTTAATGGCAGGTTTCCCAAACTTTGCCCAGATGGTCACTGGGTGACTGAGATTAATATTCAGGGAAGTGGGTGGAGCCTATAATAGCCAATCAAAATTCACCTGTTGATTTTCAAGGGGAATATTTAAATTGCTGCCATTTTTACACTGGTAATAGCAGATGCCTCAAACCTGCTACAGTTGGTCATTGGGTGACTGGGGTTCAAATGCTGGAGAGGGGCAGAGCCACAAACATCCAATCTGATTTGTTTAATTTCTATGGGAATATACAAATTATTGATGCTAAAGACCCCAAAGCTCACAAACTTGGTCATTGAGTGTTTGTGCATTAGGGTTAGAAGAAGTGGGCGGAACCAACACCAGTCAAATACATACCCGGGCAATGCCGGGTCATCAGTGGGTGGAGACAAATACAAATTTCACTGAGAAAATGTAAACTGCAGCCATTCTTACAATGTTAATGGGATGGTTCTTAAACTTTGCACAGTTGGTCACTCAGTGAATGGGATTAATATTCAGAAAAGTGGGTGGAGCCTACAAAAGTGTATAAAGCTTCACCTATTGCTTTTCAAGGGAATATTTAATTGCTACCATTCTTGCACAGTTGGTCATTGGGTGACTGGGGTTCAAATTCAGAAAAGGGGGTGGAGCCACAAACAACCCATCAGATTTTTTCATTTCAATGCAAATTATTGATGCTCGGTGATAGTGCAGATCATCAATAATCGGGTATATTCTGCATTCTCGGTGATACTGCACATCACCGGTAATCAGACCCTCTCTGTGTTACACCGATCGTTACAGAACGGCAGACCAAAAAATGCAAATGGACGCACACACTGACCGTTTGAGCGCACTTACCACTTCGGTGGATTCTATCAACTTGGTGCTGGGTAATCACAAAGCTATGATTGACGCTTTGTCCGGTTCTCTACGTACCCTTCAGACGGCAGTGGATGAGGTGCGATCTCCTCCTAGCACAGACATACGTATGCCTGTACCTGAAAAATTTTCTGGTCACAGATCTGACTTTCGAAATTTTAGGAGTAGAGTGTTGTCATATTCTGAGTTAAGACCTAGATCTTCAGGAACCGTGACCCAAAGGGTCACATTTATTAAGTCTGCCCACTGGAGATGTAGCTTTAAACTCTGTAGATGAATTTTTTAAGGCTATGGCAATAATTTACGACGATCCAGACATTGCCTCGACTTCTGAGCGGAAGCTCAAGTTATTGCGTCAAGGCAAGGGTCCGGTCGAGGAGTATGCGGCAGAATTTAGGAGATGGTCAGTTTCAGCCAGGTGGGACACTTATGCCCTTTTAGAATGTCTCCTATCAGGATTATCAGATGAGGTTTCAGATCTAATGTTAAGTTTGCCCGAACCTAAAACGGTCGATGAGGCCATTTCATCGGCAATCAGGATTGATCGTAGGTTACGGTATCAAAGACAGACCAGGGGCAGAGACAATGTTAAAATGTTGACCTATGCTACACCCCCGGTGACTCCATCTCCACCCGTTTCTCCTCCTCCCGAGCCAATGCAGATTGGTCGGTCAAAACTGTCTCCGATGAAGCGGAGACGCAGGATTTCTGAGCATTTGTGTCTTTATTGTGCCGAGGGGGGACATAGAGTACGAAATTGCCCTAAAAAGTCGGGAAACGCCATTGCCTAGGAGTAGAGGGTGATACCCTAGGCGTGCAGTTCTCACCCCTAGAGGATAAGCGGTTACTCCTTCCTTGTATGATCGAATGGGAGGATAAATCGGAAGTCTCTGAGGCCTTCATTGACTCAGGCTCAGCGGCTAATTTTATAGATTACGAATTTGCTAAGAAATTAGGTATTCCGTTCACCCCGGTAAAACCACCTCTACAGGTTACGGCAGTGGATGATTCCCCACTGCAGCGTAACCATCCTCTGTCTCAGACACCAGAAGTGGAAGTCACTATAGGGGTGCTGCATAGATAGAGATTGCAGTTTTTTGTGTTGCACATGACAACCTCCACAGTCATCCTTGGCATGCCGTGGTTACACCTTCACTCTCCTCAGATAAATTGGGCTACCGGTCAGCTAGCCAGCTGGTCAGCCCACTGTTTTCGTCATTGTTTAGCGAAGGTGACCTTAGGCCAAACCAGGATTCATGTGGAGGGTGTTCCGGAACAATATGCAGAGTTTTCGGACGTGTTTTGTCCCAAAGCTGCCGATAAATTACCTCCACATCGCCCTTTTGATTGCCCAATTGATCTCCGATCGGGTTGTATGCCTCCTAGAGGTCATCTCTACATCCTGTCGGGGGCCAGAAAAGGTGGCCATGCAAGAATATATCCGTGAAAACTTAGCTAAGGGGTTCATTCGTCCTTCTCGGTCACCTGCCGGAGCGGGTTTTTTTTTTGTAAAGAAAAAAGGACGGAGGCCTTCGGCCATGCATTGATTACCGGGGACTGAATAAAATCACAGTTAAAAATCGCTATCCGTTACCTTTGATAGACGATTTATTCACTCAAGTCACCAAGGCTGACTTAAGTCACCAAGGCTGACTTGAGGCTAAGATTTTTTCAAAATTGGATTTACGAGGTGCATACAACCTAGTGCGGATCAGGGAGGGAGATGAGTGGAAGACGGCCTTTAACACACCCGATGGGCATTACGAGTATCTGGTGATGCCCTTCGGGTTGTGTAACGCCCCGGCCATCTTCCAGGAACTCATTAATGAGGTTTTCAGGGAGGTGTTGGGTAAATTTGTCCTAATATACCTGGATGATATATTGATCTTCTCAGACAACCTCTCTGAGCACAGGGCTCATGTCAGATTCGTGTTACACAAGCTCAGACAAAACAGGCTTTATGCTAAATTGGAGAAATGCATTTTTGAGGTGACATCTGTCGCTTTTCTGGGATACATAATTTCCACCTCAGGCCTTTCTATGGATCCCGCCAAAGTCTCTGCTGTTTTGGAATGGCCCCAACCAGTAGGTCTCAAATCTCTTCAGAGATTTCTAGGGTTTGCAAATTACTACAGAAGGTTCATAAAGGGGTACTCCACAGTCATAGCACCCCTCACCAGTCTCACTAAAAAAGGGGCAGATACCAACCATTGGTCCCCCGAAGCTCTGGCCGCTTTCTCCACTCTGAAAGAACTGTTTTGCTCTGAACCCATATTGAGACACGTGGACACATCCTATCCATTTATTGTAGAGGTTGACGCCTCAGAGGTTGGAGTAGGGGCTGTGCTGTCTCAGCGTTCTGGGTTGCAGGGTAGATTACACCCGTGTGCCTATTTCTCTCGTAGGTTTTCACCAGCAGAGAAAAACTACGATATAGGCAACAGGGAGCTCCTAGCCATTAAATTGGCCTTCGAAGAATGGCGTCATTGGTTAGAAGGAGCTGAACATACGATTACAGTCTACACGGATCACAAAAATTTGGAATACATTGAAGGGGGGTAAGAGATTGAGTCCTCGTCAGGCTCGGTGGTCACTGTTTTTCTCGAGGTTTAGATTTGTAATTACGTATACTCCTGGTAGTAAAAACATTAAGGCAGATGCTTTGTCCAGATGTTTTGAGCCAGAGACAGCACAGCCCTCGGAACCTGAACCCATTGTTCCACAGAAGTTAGTACTGGGAGCTACAGAGACTTGGAAAGACTGGACAGAGACTTTAAGTCCCTTCCAGCAGGATGTCCCTGAGGGAAAGCCTGAAGGGGTTATGTTTGTGCCACTGCCTTTTCGTCTCCAGGAGTTACAGATGTTTCACTCACACAAGAATGCTGGACATCCAGGGGCCTCCAGAACACAAGACTTGATTGCTAGATGTGCTTGGTGGCCTTCTTTGGCAACAGACTGCAAGGAGTATGTCAGAGAGTGTGCAGTATGTGCTAAAAGTAAACCTTCCCGTCTGGCACCTGTGGGAACGTTGCAGCCTTTGCCCACCCCGAGTGAACCATGGACCCATCTGTCCATGGATTTTGTAGGTGAGCTTCCTAGGTCTGAAGGCATGTCGGTCATTTGGGTGGTAGTCGACCGTTTCAGTAAAATGGCCCATTTTGTGCCCTTGAAGGGACTCCCCTCGGCCCAGGAGTTGGCCGATCTTTTCATTATTCACGTTTTTCGACTTCATGGCATTCCGGAAAACATCGTGTCAGATCGGGGAGTCCAATTTGTCTCTAGATTTTGGAGGGCATTTTGCCATCAAATGGGCATGGAACTGTCATTCTCGTCGGGCTACCACCCACAGACCAATGGTCAGACGGAGAGGGTTGATCAGTCTTTGGAACAATTTTTGAGGTGTTATGTTGCAGAAGCGCAAACTGATTGGGTTAAATTCTTGCCGTATGCATAATTTGCACACAATAATCTGAAAAGCGCTTCTTCTGGGTTCTCTCCGTTTCAGGTGGTAACTGGAAAGTTGCCCAAGTTTTCCCCATTGCCAGTAGCTTCCACTCCGTTTCCAGCTCTGGAGGCGTGGCAAAAGTCGTTCAAAAACATTTGGGGGATCGTGAAAAGCAACTTGGAAAAGGCTTTTCAAAGTCAGAAAGGTCAAGCTGACAAGAAACGATCCTTAGAGTGGAAATTCCGACCAGGAGATCTGGTCTGGGTCTCCACTCGTCATTTGACCCTGAAACAACCCTCGGCCAAGTTAGGTCTAAGGTTTGTGGGCCCCTTTTCTGTGACCAGGAAGATCAACAATGTTATTTATGCCATCGATCTTCCTTCTAGCATGCGTGGTGTGAGATCTTTTCATGTATCCCTGCTTAAGTCAGCAGTCCATGTGGGTACCAATCCTCCTCCTCCTGTGATGGTAGACGACCAACCTGAGTATGAAGTAGAGAAAATTTTAAATTCACGAGCAGTGCAGAATTCACTACAATATCTGGTTCACTGGAGGGGGTATGGTATAGAGAGAACATGGGTACCTGAGTGTCGCATGCATGCGGACAAATTGAGAAGGGAGTTCCACACTCGATATCCTGAGAAACCTGGTAGGAGTTGTCCGGAGTCCACTCCTCAGGGGGGGGGGGGGGGGGTACTGTGAGAAAACGCGGAAAAGCCGCCGCCAATACTCAAGGCGAGGCGGCTGACTCCGCGTTTAACATGGCAGCTGGGGCGCAGTCGGAGCACGGAGAAACCGCCGCATGCTCTAACAACAGGGCGGCGGATTCCGCGTTCAATGCGGCAAGTTGCTCGCATAGGCCTGCTACTCTCAGTAAGGCGGAATGCGGAGTAAACGCCACACGCCCAGACAGCGGTGCGGCAGATTCCGCATCTAACACAGCAGAAACATTACAACACATGACTGGTGTGGCTGGGACTGATAGTTCACACTGGTTTAGGAGGACGCGCGCGCAGAGAGGCAGGGCCTTTATGGCAGTCAGAGGAGGGTCAGCTGACCAAGCCGGTCAGCTGACAATTGCGGCAACTTTCATTGGTCCAGCACTTAGGGGTGGCGCTGGAGAGCGCCGGTGTATATATACTGGGTGCTGGTCATTCATCTGGTGTCTGGCGTTGCGATCACTACGTGGTAGCATTCAGACCTTGTCAGTATCTGTGTTTATTAGTCAGTTTCATAGGTGTTGATGATCACGGAGCTCACACCTTAGCCTAGGAATTCTGTTATTATCTGTATTGTTATCTAGACCAGTTTCCAAGGTGTTGACGGCCAAGGAACTCACACCTTGGTCTAGGATTTCTGTACCATCTGTATTATTTGTATTATCTAGTCTAGTTCCTGGAGTGTGAGAATCTTGGAGCTCACACTCAAGTTTAGGCATTGTTGATTATCTGTTATGACTTTCTGCATTCCTGACCATTCTCCTGATCTCTGATTTTGTACCTTGTCTTTCTGATTCTCTGTTGCCAAAACTTGGCTAGTTTCTGGATTCTGATATCTGCCTACTGTGTCTGTACTTTATCTGTCCGTGTGTTAACGACCTGGCTTGTCCGACCTCGAGAACTATCTCTCCTGTTAGGAGATAGTTCACAGATCTGTCAGTGACACTCCACCATTGGTGTCACTCACGTTCTGTCCTTCCCACTGTCTCAGCCTGGCTCCGCCCCTTGGGGAGCATCAGGCCCGTGGAAGGAAGCTAATCCTTAACAGTAGTTCCTACTGTCTAGCACCCATCCCTCGGGTGCTTTCCTCAAAGTATTACTGTTGCACCAAACACTCTCATCTCTCAGGTGTCCAGAGGTTAGAAGATATATCTGATTATCGGTGATACTGCAGATCATCAATAATCAGGTATATTCTGCATTCTCGGTGATACTGCAGATCACCGGTAATCAGACCCTCTCTGTGTTACACCGATCGTTACAATTTCACTGGGAAAATGTAGACTGCAGGCCTTCTTACACTGTTAATGGCAGGTTTCCCAAACTTTGCCCAGATGGTCACTGGGTGACTGAGATTAATATTCAGGGAAGTGGGTGGAGCCTATAATAGCCAATCAAAATTCACCTGTTGATTTTCAAGGGGAATATTTAAATTGCTGCCATTTTTACACTGGTAATAGCAGATGCCTCAAACCTGCTACAGTTGGTCATTGGGTGACTGGGGTTCAAATGCTGGGGAGGGGCAGAGCCACAAACATCCAATCTGATTTGTTTAATTTCTATGGGAATATACAAATTATTGATGCTAAAGACCCCAAAGCTCACAAACTTGGTCATTGAGTGTTTGTGCATTAGGGTTAGAAGAAGTGGGCGGAACCAACACCAGTCAAATACATACCCGGGCAATGCCGGGTCATCAGTGGGTGGAGACAAATACAAATTTCACTGAGAAAATGTAAACTGCAGCCATTCTTACAATGTTAATGGGATGGTTCTTAAACTTTGCACAGTTGGTCACTCAGTGAATGGGATTAATATTCAGAAAAGTGGGTGGAGCCTACAAAAGTGTATAAAGCTTCACCTATTGCTTTTCAAGGGAATATTTAATTGCTACCATTCTTGCACAGTTGGTCATTGGGTGACTGGGGTTCAAATTCAGAAAAGGGGGTGGAGCCACAAACAACCCATCAGATTTTTTCATTTCAATGCAAATTATTGATGCAAAAGACCACAAAGCTCCCAAACTTGGTCATTGAGTAATTGTTAGGGTTAGAAAAAGTGGGAGGAGCCGACACCAGCCAAATACATTCCCGGGCAACGCCGGGCAATCAGCTAGTCTATATATAAAAAATTGTGTGTGTGTGTGTGTGTGTGCGTGCGTGCGTGCGTGCGTGCGTGCGTGCGTGCGTGCGTGTGCCACGATCACGTGAAAACGCCTTGACCGATTTGAACGAAACTTGGTATACAGATCCCTTACTACCTGGGATGATATGTTCTGGGGGTCTCGCGGCCCCCCTGCACACGTGGGCGGAGCTACAAACAGCCAATCAGATTTCACCCATTCAAGTCAATGGAAAAAATGTAAAAGGCTGCCATTCTCACAGTAATCAAGCCAGAGTCCCCACACTTGGCACAGTTGGTCACTTGGTGACCGAGGTTACAAATCCAGGAAAAGTGGGCGGAGCATAAAACAGCCAATCAAATTTCAGCCATTCATTTTAAATAGGAAAATGTAAACTGCAGCCATTCTTAGACTGTTAATCACAGGGTTCTCAAACTTGCCACAGTTGGTCACTGGTTGAATCCAATTAAGATTCAAGAAAGTGGGTGGAGCCTACAACATCCAATAAAAATTCACCTATTGATTTTCAAGGGGAATATTTAAACTGCTGACATTCTTACACTGTTGATGGCAGTGGCTTCAAACTTGCTACAGTCTGTCTTTGGGTAACTGGGGTCCAAATTCACTAAAGGGGCGGGGCCACAAACAGCGAATCAGATTTCCTTGGTGAATAAACTGCTTCCATTCACACATTTTTGATGCCAGGACCCTGAAAGCTCACAAACTTGGTCATTGAGTAACTGTGTGTCCAGGTTACAAAAAGTGGGTGGAGCCAAAAACAAATTTGACTAGGAAAATATAAACTGTAGCCATTCTTACACCGTTAATGGCAGGGTTCTCAAACTTTGCACAGTTGGTCACTGGGTGAATGAGATTAAGAATTTGGAAGGTAGGTGGAGTCTACAACAGCCAATCAAAATTTACCTTTCGATTTTCAAAGGGAATATTTAAGCTGCTACCATTCTTATACTGTTAATAGCAGATGCCTCAAACCTGGTACAGTTGGTCACTGGGTGATTAGGGTTCAAAATCAGAAAGGGGGCGGAGCCACAAACAGCCAATCAGATTTGTTTATTTTTCAATGGGAATATACAAAGTATTGATACCAAGGACCCCAAAGCTGATAAACTTCATAGAGTGACTGTATGTCAAGGTTAGAAAAAGTGTGCCGCGCCAACAACTTAATTTTTTACATGGCAGGGTTCCCAAACTTGACACAAGTGGCCACTGGGTGACTGGGATTAATATTCAGAAATGTGGGTGGAGCCTAAAAACAGCCAATCAAAATTTACCTATTGATTTTCAAGGGGGAACATTTACATTGCTACCATTCTTACACTTAATGGCAGAGGTCTCAAACCTGATACAGTCAGTTATTGGGTGACTGGGGTCCAAATTCACTAAAGTGGGTGGAGCCACAAACAGCCAATCAGATTTTTTAGATTGATTTCAGCCATTCTGTTATTGGCAGGGTTCTCAAACTTGACACAGTTGGCCCCTGGGTGACTGGGACTAATATTCAGGACAGTGGGTGGAGCCTACAGCAGCCAATCAAAATTCACCTTCTGATTTTCAAGGGGAATATTTACATTGCTGCCATTTATACACTCTTAATGTCAGAGGCCTCAAATCTGGTACAGTCAGTCACTGGGAGACTGGGGTTTAAATTCTGAAAAGGGAGTGGGCCAAAAACAGCCAATCAGATTTGTTTAATTTCAATGGTAAAATGCAATTTATTGATGCCAAAGACCACAAAGCTCATAAACTTGGTCAGTGAGTGACTGTATGTAAAGTTTAGAAATAGTGGGCAGAGCCAAAAAACAACTTTTTACATGGGAAAATATAAATTGCAGCTATTCTTACACTGTTAATGGCAGGGTTCTCAAACTTGACACAGTTGGTCACTGGGGGACTAGGAGTAATATATGGAAAAGTAGGTGGAGCCTACAAGAGCCAATCAAAATTCACCTATTGATTTTTAAGGGGAATATTGAAACTGCTATCATTCTTACACTGTTAATGGTAGACGCCTCAAACCTGCTACAGTCGGTCACCAAGTGACTGTGGTTCAAATTCACTAAAGGGGTGGAGCCACAAGCATCCAATCAGATTTGCTTTTTTTGGATAAACTGCTTCCATTCACACAATTTTGATGCCAGGAACCCAAAAGCTCATAAACTTGGTCATTGAGTAGTGACTGTGTGTCAAGGTTACAAAAAGTGGGTGGAGTCAAAAACATACTTTTCTGGGAAATTATAAACTGCAGCCCTTCTTCACTGTTAATGGCAGGGTTCTGAAACTTTGCACAATTGGTTACTGCGTGACTGGGATTAATATCCATAAAAGTGGGTGGAGCCTAAAAAAGCCAATCAAAATCACCTGTTGATTTTCAAGGGGAATATTAAAATTGCTGCCATTCTTGCACTGTTAATGGCACAAGCCTGAAACCTGGTACAGTTAGTAATTGGGGTTCAAATTCAGAAAAGGGGACAGAGCCACAAACAAGTTTAATTTTTTGGGAAAATACAAATTATTGATGCCAAGGACCCCAAAGCTCACAAACTTGGTCATTGAGTGACTGTATGTCAAGGTTACAAAAAGTAGGCGAAGCCAAAACCAAATTTCACTGGGAAAATGTAGACTGCAGGCCTTCCTACACTGTTAATGGCAGGGTTCCCAAACTTTGCCCAGATGGTCACTGGGTGACTGAGATTAATATTCAGGGAAGTGGGTGGAGCCTGTAATAGCCAATCAAAATTCACCTGTTGATTTTCAAGGGGAATATTTAAATTGCTGCCATTTTTACACTGGTAATAGCAGATGCCTCAAACCTGCTACAGTTGGTCATTGGGTGACTGGGGTTCAAATGCTGGAGAGGGGCAGAGCCACAAACATCCAATCTGATTTGTTTAATTTCTATGGGAATATACAAATTATTGATGCTAAAGACCCCAAAGCTCACAAACTTGGTCATTGAGTGTTTGTGCGTTAGGGTTAGAAGAAGTGGGCGGAACCAACACCAGTCAAATACATATCCGGGCAATGCCGGGTCATCAGTGGGTGGAGACAAATACAAATTTCACTGGGAAAATGTAAACTGCAGCCATTCTTACAATGTTAATGGGAGGGTTCTTAAACTTTGCACAGTTGGTCACTCAGTGAATGGGATTAACATTCAGAAAAGTGGGTGGAGCCTACAAAAGTGTATAAAAGCTTCACCTATTGCTTTTCAAGGGAATATTTAATTGCTACCATTCTTGCACTGTTAATGGCACAGGACTCAAACCTAGTACAGTTGGTCATTGGGTGACTGGGGTTCAAATTCAGAAAAGGGGGTGGAGCCACAAACAACACATCAGATTTTTTCATTTCAATGCAAATTATTGATGCCAAAGACCACAAAGCTCACAAACTTGGTCATTGAGTAATTGTTAGGCTGCTTTCACATTGGGACGTTACAGGCGCACATTAGAGCAGCCTGTAACGCAGCCCACCGCACAGTAATGAAAAATCAATGGGCTGTTCACAGTGCCCACGTTGCGTTACATTGTAACGCTGCACGTCAAGTGAAAGTACTGCATGCAGTACGTTATAGGCGGCTAAGCCGCGTTAGACTGCTTGCACATGCTCAGTAATGTTGGGGGAGGAGGGGAGAGCGGCCAGGCACATGGCTAATTAATATTCACTGCACGGTGTGATGTGCAGTGTTTACTTCCTGGAGCGGCCGCTTTGTGCTGAGATTGGCTGATGGGACCACGTGATGCCGCATGCGTCACAAAGTACGCATCACGGCATCACGGATGCCAGAGTGAGCCGCACAACGCGGCTCAGTCTGACGTCCACATCCAACACCACCAGGCGTTGCGTTAGGGGCACATTATGTGACCATAACGTCCCCCAAAACGCAACGTCCTGGTGGGAAAGTAGCCTTAGGGTTAGAAAAAGTGGGTGGAGCCGACACCAGCCAAATACAGTCCCGGGCAACACTGGGCAATCAGCTAGTTGCTAATAAAATAATTCCTAGCATCTGCATAATGCCATCTTTAGCTTCTCTTCCCAGAACAAAGCTAACCTGGTCCAGTAGAACAAATGTAAAGACAAGTGGTAGCATCTTATTTGCAAATATCTTTGCCAATGATTTTATGGCAACATTCAGTAAGGGAATACTGTAGGTCTGTAGCTTGTACATGGAGTCAGGTCCTTCCCACGCTTGGGGACCGCTGATATATATGCCTTAAGAACCTGGGCAAAGAGTGTAGGAATCCCTGCAGAATAAACTGCTGCTACAAAATGCGGTGCAAGTAACTTGCAAAAACCTTTATAATATCCTGAGGTTAATATGTCAGGACCTGTAGCTTTTCCTGGTTTTTTTTTTATTCAATCTTTACTTTTTTTAATTAATTTAAATTGTAATAAATAAAACATTTTTTAATACATTAAAAAAAAAATATTTTTTTAATTGAATTTTTAAACATATTACATGCAGTGCACATACCTAAATACCTAAATAACAATATGAAAAAATAAAAACATGAAGCATAGAAGCATTCCAGCAATTAGAACATGTTTTTTCATATCAGACCAGAGCAAAAAGGAGCATTATGGATAAGCAAACAGACAGTAGCATAAGTCAGGAATACCACATCAAGAACAATAACAATGCAAAAGAAACAATAGTACCTTGCCTTAAAGCGATACTGAGCAGGGATTAAAAACACAATTTGGACTTGCCTCATGCTTCCTCCAGTCCACGAGGTCCACCGTAGCCTGCGAGGTCCCCTGTTGTCCTCCTGGCTTCTCACTCGGTCCCGCAGGCAGCTCCGTCAATCGGCAACTTCTACCAGAGGTCGCCAGTATGAGTCCCTGTCGTGCATGTTATGCATCATTATGCCAGTGTGAGAGTCCTGCGTATGCAGGGTTCTCTAACTCTAGTATGACGTGTACAGCGAGTACTCATAATATTGACTTCAGGTGGAAGTCGCCGATTAACAGAGCCGCCTGCGGGACCAAGAGAGGAGCCAGGAGGACGCCGGGGGACATTGCGGGCTACGATGGGCTGGAGGAAACCAGAGGTAAGTCCACATTGTGTTTTTAAACCCTGCTTGGTATACCTTTAAACAGGAATTGTCCATATAACCAGCATTGGACAAAGCCTGTACACGATTAAAGTTGCATTCTAAAATTAAACAGCTACAGGAACAACATTTTGGATCTTCCCAAAGTGAAGGTAGAGACACCTGGGCCCATATGCAATTAACTATTTCTCCTACGAGATCATTTTTCATCTTTTATTTTAAGTACAGTGCTGCCCATAATTATTCATAGCCCTGGCAAATTTTGACTTAAAGTTACTTTTATTCAACCAGCAAGTAATTTTTTTCTTCAAAAAGATATATTTATTGAATAGAATACAAATACAAAGCGATGCATGGACAAGTTCAAGAAGATATAAAATGCAGATCGAGACCAACTGTAATAATAGATCAATACAAAAGCAGAGAGACGTATAATGGCACATTCACAGTCGAAAAATGTTAGAGGGATACAGAATAGGGGCGGGGCAAATAATAAACAAAGTAGATTAAAAAGTTAAAGGATGATATTGATCAAGTTGGAGAATACCTGTTTGACCAGGGAGCCCAAATAGAATCAAACTGATCTTCCTGATCAGCCAGGGAAGAGGTTATGTTTTTCATTCAACAATACTCATTCATTTTGTGTTTCAGAGCAATGGTGGGAAAAACAGAAGATTTTCTTTCTCTGGCAAGAATTGCCTTTGCAGCATTACAGAAATGAACCAGTAACTTGTTGCCAGGTTTAGATAGAGAAGGCTCCCCCTTATTAAACAGAGTTACCCAAAGGGTTAGGGATTATGTTCGTTTCGAGAACTGAGGAAGCCATCTTAAAACATTTCAACCATACATTATTCAAAAAGTGTGGCAGTGGCAGAAAATATTTTTCTTTCAGGTAGGGCGTACACTCCCAAATAATTACAAGGAATACCTATTAATTATGAAAATCGTATCAAAATGTATTGTTCCAAAACAAATTTCTGTGTATAGGGATCAATTTAAAAAACACATGGGATGGCCATCCCGTCACGCTACAACCACCTCAATCACCATTCACCTCCGCATGCACACGCCGGCATCTAGAACTAATGAACGCGAGTATCAATGCACTCCAGCAACATGGGCAGAAGCTTGGATATTAGTGTTGCAATTGCCATGCAGCAAGCAGTTCACCATTAGGAGAGCAGTGTAGCATAGAGCATAGCAGAGAGATAAGGAAAACAGTCCAGCAGTTCATGTCAAAGTAGCAGTTTCACTGGTGGATAACGCTGTGTGTTGTATAGGATGACTTACATATCACAAATGCATCACAAACTTTTAAATCAGCTTGATCTCACCCAACATCTGTCAACAGCAGCTGCATGGATTCCTTATCGCCGTCACGTCATTCCTTCACAGGATGTTTTCAGCAGAGATAGTTCATCTCACCATGCTTCTGGGTGGAGGGCGAGATGCTGATCCAGGTCTGTCCGTGCGCTAGGCTGTCCCACAATAGCCACAATGCATGTCCTGCATATGTCTCCTGCATGTACTGAAAGTTCAGAGGTCTCCTTAGCCTGCTCCCTGTGCAATGTAGCAAGCGGTGCAGCTGGGAGAGACCGATGGTAAGGGTCTCAGAGTGGTGCGTGGGTGGAGAGCGGGGCGGCGTGGCGTCCCATGCAAGCGTTCTTTCCCCGACGTTTTGCCGGCTTCCGGCTTTCTCAAGGGGCGTGACTACCTCCGCTTACAGCTTCCTCTGATATCTGCCCTTGCGGCCAATCACACGCATGTACGCCTCCGCCCACTCGCGTCATCATTGCGTACGTACGTGCGCATGGGCACCGGGAGGCGAACATGCGGCAGAGTGGACCCGGGCAACTGAGGGAGGGAGGGAGGCGAAGTGGGACGGAGAAGGGGAGGAGGATCAGGCGGACTCAGCTCAAAGGAGGATAAACTAAAAATGAGTACTCAAGGTCACAGCACGGGTGCGGCCATTATGTTCTAGGGCACAATGCCTCGCGACAGGAGAGCTCAACTCCCCCTTCTCAATATTTTTTATATGCTCAGACATACGTTCCCTTAATGGACGTTTTGTTTTGCCCACATAATACGCTTCACAGTGGCATAGCAATATGTACACCACTAGGATGGTTTTGCAATTTCCAAAATGGGACAGTGTAACTCTCCTGCCACCAGGCAAGGAAAAAGCCCTCCCCACCTGAATAAATTGACAGAAATCGCATCCCCCACATGTATACGTGCCCGCTGTTAGACAATGTCTCTTGGGGCTGACACCAGTGAAATGGCTCCGTACAAGTCCATCACGTAGAGATCTTGCTCTACGGAAAGTGAGGTCAGGTTTAGATGATACGCTGGGGCCCACGACCGGATCATTCTGTAGCAAGTACCAATGTCTATTTAAGATATCCCTGAGTGCAGGATGCTGCGCACAATATCTGGTCAAAAAACGCAGGGGACCCGCATTTCTTACGGCTTCCCTTTTCCGCGGTTGCAACAAATCCACTCTTCTACTCCGCCATGCTCTATTGAAAGCTTTACGTAAACATCTGTCGTTATACCCTCTTTCTCTAAATCTGCTACGTAAATCATTGGCCTCGCGCAAAAATGCTGCATCGTCAGAGCAATTCCGACGGGCCCTAAATACTGGCGCGTCGGTATGCCCCTGATCGTGTGTGGGGGATGAAAACTATCCGCGCATAGTAGCGCATTAGTTGCTGTCTCTTTACGATGCAATGTCGTGGCCAGATTGCCCTCCGGCATGATAGAGATACGAATGTCCAAAAACGAGATCGAAAAAGATTGTACTTCCACCGTGAATTTCAGATTTAGATTGTTCCGATTCAGTAATGACACAAAATCCGTCACCTGCGTCGCAGTGCCCGTCCACAGTATCAAAATGTCATCTATGTACCTGTGCCACGACAGGACGCGGCACAGGTACATAGAGAGCCTCTCGTTAGAAAAAAACGCTCGCTCCCAGTCCCCCAGGTACAGGTTTGCGTACGACGGGGCACATGTTGTCCCCATCGCCGCACCCTGCACCTGGAGGTACCGGTCGCCATCAAAAGTAAAGATGTTGTTCATCAACAGAAATTGCAACAAATCCAAAACAAAACCATTATGCGCAGCATCCTGCACTCCCAATTCCCCCAGGAAATTCGCCACGGCATGCACTCCCAGATCATGGGGGATGCACGAATAGAGGGACTCGACGTCAAGGGACACGAGGAGTGTGCCAGGCGGGACCACAACGTCCTCCAGAATCCTCAAGAGGTGTGTTGTATCCTTGATAAAGGAGGGCAAACCCTGAACATGGGGTTGCAGATGCTTATCCACATAAATACTAATCTTCTCTGTCAGGGCGCCTCTGCCTGAAACTATCGGGCGTCCGGGTGGTCTCTGAAGACGTTTATGCACTTTAGGCAGTGCGTAAAATGTTGGAAGGATGGGATCAGCAACCCTCATGAAGGAAGATACCTCCTCATCAATAATGCCCTTCAGTCGCGCATCCTCAATTAGAGAAAGAAGTTCACCCTGGCACCTCTCGACCCTCGACGCCGAGACCCTCATGTAACAACCCCGCTGACCAAGGAGATCCATGCACATGGTCCTGTAATCTGCCGTTGTCATTACTACCACATTCCCCCCCTTATCGGAGGGTTTGATGACCCAATCCGTCCTTGTGGTCAAAAAGTCATATGCCTCACAGTCACTGCCTGTTAACTCGGAACCCCCTCCATTTGGTGTATTGAGTCTTGCAATGTCCCCCTCCACCGCACGTATGAAACACCTAATGCCTACATTGGTAGACAGAGGTGGAAACCGTGTAGATCTACTCCTAAACTGCTGGTTAATTGTCATATATCGAGGTGCCTGTGCATTATCCACAGCGGCAACCCCATCCATCATCAAAGAAACATCAGCCCCTGTCTGGCCCGTCTCATACAAAAAGTTGAGGTCTTCAAAGGCCTCATTGTCCCCTTGGGTTAAACTCACCTCCGGGGGCCCTGTTGGGATGATAGTACAATCTTTCCTCTTTACAACTGACTGGAGAAAAAGTTTTCTACAAAAAAGGTGTAGATCCACTACAAAATCAAATTTATCCAACTGCTGAAGTGGACAGAATCCCAAACCTCTACTCAGCAGACATTTCACTGATTCAGGTAGAGTCTCTCCTGTAAGGTTGATGACCTGTAATTTACTGGGTGTATCTCTAAAGGGGTCAGGAGATCCCACCACGGTTGCACCACTCCTACACCCGTCCATTATAAAAAAGGAGCTGAGGATGATGATGAATGGGGCTGGGACTGCAAACCCCCACCTGCACCCCCCACTCCGTCCCCACATTTTGGCTGTTGTTTACCCCCTGTCTTTTTAACTTTATCTTGGAGGCGAGTTGGGTATCTACTTTTTTTAGATTCTGAATTATGACTTGATTCAGAAACGGCTGAGCTGACACTCACTACCGATGAATCAGATTCTTCCGCCCCGATATCGGTTTCGGTTTTGGTTTAGATGGTTGACCACAAGGTTGAGGGGGGACGGGTCTACTGTCCCACCTATAGGCCTGCCCCGTTTTATATGCCAAACGATCGTTAAAAAGTTTTTTATCCCGCACAAAGACAATATCTTTGTTATATTTCTTTATATGTTGTTCTAATTGTTCATTACGTTTTTTGTACAATTCATCATTGGAGTGTGTTTTCAACTCAGCCGCTAATTTGTTGATCTCCTCATCAAGGCTCACCAACTCCGCCTCATCCAGGTCAGTCATCAAAGACAGACATACATGGGCACAGTTCTCAAAGTTCGCCTCCCACTTTCTTTTAAACTCCGCATTTAAATTTTTCCTGTGGGGAAAGATCTGAATCCTGAGCCAAAGGGGACTGAAATGGTCACCTATGTACTCTTTGTTATATTTAATGTTCCACCATAACCTAGACTTCCTTTCATAGAGGCGTTCCAATTTCCTGAACCCAGTGTTGATTGCCTGCTGAGCATCCCTCACGCCTGCCGACTGGGCGCAATCACTCTCCACCTGCGTCACCAAGTTGTCCCACTGTAGCATCCTCAATCAATAAGTCACAATAAGAAAACGAGGTCACCGTGTACCCCGAGTCTCCTAAAGGAGGCTCACTTAACCCCTTCCTTAACTGGGTCTACACTGGCCAGGGGAAACACGGTGATGCTCGATATAAACTGGATAATCTATTAATTTACTGGGAGTGCCGCTACACCAACAATACGCTATTCAAAAAGTGTGGCAGTGGCAGAAAATATTTTTCTTTCAGGTAGGGCGTACACTCCCAAATAATTACAAGGAATACCTATTAATTATGAAAATCGTATCAAAATTTATTGTTCCAAAACAAATTTCTGTGTATAGGGATCAATTTAAAAAACACATGGGATGGCCACCCCGTCACGCTATAACCACCTCAATCACCATTCACCTCCGCATGCACACGCCGGCATCTAGAACTAATGAACGCGAGTATCAATGCACTCCAGCAACATGGGCAGAAGCTTGGATATTAGTGTTGCAATTGCCATGCAGCAAGCAGTTCACCATTAGGAGAGCAGTGTAGCATAGAGCATAGCAGAGAGATAAGGAAAACAGTCCAGCAGTTCATGTCAAAGTAGCAGTTTCACTGGTGGATAACGCTGTGTGTTGTATAGGATGACTTACATATCACAAATGCATCACAAACTTTTAAATCAGCTTGATCTCACCCAGTATCTGTCAACAGCAGCTGCATGGATTCCTTATCGCCGTCACGTCATTCCTTCACAGGATGTTTTCAGCAGAGATAGTTCATCTCACCATGCTTCTGGGTGGAGGGCGAGATGCTGATCCAGGTCTGTCCGTGCGCTAGGCTGTCCCACAATAGCCACAATGCATGTCCTGCATATGTCTCCTGCATGTACTGAAAGTTCAGAGGTCTCCTTAGCCTGCTCCCTGTGCAATGTAGCAAGCGGTGCAGCTGGGAGAGACCGATGGTAAGGGTCTCAGAGTGGTGCGTGGGTGGAGAGCGGGGCGGTGTGGCGTCCCATGCAAGCGGGTGGTTTCCCCGACGTTTCGCCGGCTTCCTGCTTTCTCAAGGGGCGTGACTACCTCCGCTTACAGCTTCCTCTGATATCTGCCCTTGCGGCCAATCACACGCATGTACGCTTCCGCCCACTCGCGTCATCATTGCGTACGTACGTGCGCATGGGCACTGGGAGGCGAACATGTGGCAGAGTGGACCCGGGCAACTGAGGGAGGGAGGGGAGGCGAAGTGGGACGGAGAAGGTTAGGAGGATCAGGCAGACTCAGCTCAAAGGAGGATAAACTAAAAATGAGTACTCAAGGTCACAGCACGGGTGCACCGCGCATCCCTGCGCAGGTGCCTTTCCAAATATGGCCTATACAGCCATGCTGACTGTCCACCGGGCTCCACCCCCAAAAAACGACCCAATCGCATCCACCACCCGTAGCCCACCCAACCGCATGAAAGGTGCCCAGTTATCCATACGCACGGACGCATAGAGCACACATATAACCATATAATTAATCGGTATTGAAGAACATTGTGACAACAAACACGCCCAAACAAAATGATTACTCCGGGTGTCGACGCGGAGAAAAAAACTTTTCCTTTATCCGCGAAGACACTATAAGGGTGCATGACCCAATCAAACCTTAACAAATTGTAACGGGCAAATATGATCCGGGACTGCTACGCACGCACCCGGTGACGCATGCAGAAAGCAACACCCCCAGTCCCGGGACCCCAGGATACCCAAACAGGAACCCCTACATGGGCAGGAAATGGGCAAAACTTGTTTGCTCATTGAGGCCAGGTGCCTCACAAGCCTGTAAATTATATATCCAGCGTGATTCGCAGCGTAAGAGAAGTCTATCTAAATTGCCACCTCTTATCGTAGGGTGGATGCGATCCAACACCATAAATCTAACACTATTGGTGCGGCCATTATGTTCTAGGGCACAATGCCTCGCGACAGGAGAGCTCAACTCCCCCTTCTCAATATTTTTTATATGCTCAGACATACATTCCCTTAATGGACGTTTTGTTTTGCCCACATAATACGCTCCACAGTGGCATAGCAATATGTACACCACTGGGATGGTTTTGCAATTTCCAAAATGGGACAGTGTAACTCTCCTGCCACCAGGCAAGGAAAAAGCCCTCCCCACTTGAATAAATTGACAGAAATCGCATCCCCCACATGTATACGTGCCCGCTGTTAGGCAATGTCTCTTGGGGCTGACACTAGTGAAATGGCTCCGTACAAGTCCATCACGTAGAGATCTTGCTCTACGGAAAGTGAGGTCAGGTTTAGATGATACGCTGGGGCCCACGACCGGATCATTCTGTAGCAAGTACCAATGTCTATTTAAGATACCCCTGAGTGCAGGATGCTGCGCACAATATCTGGTCAAAAAACGCAGGGGACCCGCATTTCTTACGGCTTCCCTTTTCCGCGGTTGCAACAAATCCACTCTTCTACTCCGCCATGCTCTATTGAAAGCTTTACGTAAACATCTGTCGTTATACCCTCTTTCTCTAAATCTGCTACGTAAATCATTGGCCTCGCGCAAAAATGCTGCATCGTCAGAGCAATTCCGACGGGCCCTTAAATACTGGCCCGTCGGTATGCCCCTGATCGTGTGTGGGGGATGAAAACTATCCGCGCATAGTAGCGCATTAGTTGCTGTCTCTTTACGATGCAATGTCGTGGCCAGATTGCCCTCCGGCATGATAGAGATACGAATGTCCAAAAACGAGATCGAAAAAGATTGTACTTCCACCGTGAATTTCAGATTTAGATTGTTCCGATTCAGTAATGACACAAAATCCGTCACCTGCGTCGCAGTGCCCGTCCACAGTATCAAAATGTCATCTATGTACCTGTGCCACGACAGGATGCGGCACAGGTACATAGAGAGCCTCTCGTTAGAAAAAAACGCTCGCTCCCAGTCCCCCAGGTACAGGTTTGCGTACGACGGGGCACATGTTGTCCCCATCGCCGCACCCTGCACCTGGAGGTACCGGTCGCCATCAAAAGTAAAGATGTTGTTCATCAACAGAAATTGCAACAAATCCAAAACAAAACCATCCTGCATCCTGCACTCCCAATTCCCCCAGGAAATTCGCCACGGCATGCACTCCCAGATCAGGGGGATGCACGAATAGAGGGACTCGACGTCAAGGGACACGAGGAGTGTGCCAGGCGGGACCACAACGTCCTCCAGAATCCTCAAGAGGTGTGTTGTATCCTTGATAAAGGAGGGCAAACCCTGAACATGGGGTTGCAGATGCTTATCCACATAAATACTAATCTTCTCTGTCAGGGCGCCTCTGCCCGAAACTATCGGGCGTCCGGGCGGTCTCTGAAGACGTTTATGCACTTTAGGCAGTGCGTAAAATGTTGGAAGGATGGGATCAGCAACCCTCATGAAGGAAGATACCTCCTCATCAATAATGCCCTTCAGTCGCGCATCCTCAATTAGAGAAAGAAGTTCACCCTGGCACCTCTCGACCCTCGACGCCGAGACCCTCATGTAACAACCCCGCTGACCAAGGAGATCCATGCACATGGTCCTGTAATCTGCCGTTGTCATTACTACCACATTCCCCCCCTTATCGGAGGGTTTGATGACCCAATCCGTCCTTGTGGTCAAAAAGTCATATGCCTCACATTTCAACCATAAATTTTGGACCATCCCACCAGCAATGAAGTTGATCTGCTGTGATACCACAACCTCTAAAGCAAAGGCAGGAAAATGCCAAACCTCTGTTGAGAGGGAAGTTGGGGAACGATACCAGTCACATAAGATTTTATAACCTCTTCTTTCGTCAGGCTATTCCTAGAAGACTTAGTTAAATCTAAAAAGACTGATTCCCAATCTTCAAGGAGCCAGGTTTTCTGCAACCTAGACTACCATTTTACCATTGCAGTTGTAATCTCCTCTACTAGCTGGTACCAAATAACAGAATAAAAGTGATATTAGTCCCCGTGTATGCCTATATCGATGAAACAGTTTCTCATTTGGGGGCGGTGGGCTCTCTACCTCCTCCCTCACACAGCCCTAAACAAAGTGTCTAACCTGAACATACCGGAAGTAGTCCTGAGGAAGAAGGCCATACTTGATTTGCAGTTGCAACCATGGTAGTACCACTCCATCAGAGACAAGATCATTAAGTTTTACTGTACTTAAAGATAACCACCTAGACCAAGATAGAAGCTATTGTCCAGGTGGAAAATCTCTGTTTAGAAAAAGGGACACCTCTAAAGAATGTTTCTCTGTGAGGCCTAACTTCCTTCGTTGGGAATACCCACCCACAAGAACCTCATAAGGTGAGACTGCAGCTTTTTCATATCAGAGAGAGATTCTAATGGGGAGGGCTCGAAAGAGGTAGAGAGGGCAGTCATCTTCAGTGCGTTTGAGAGCGAGTCCCACTCTCATAAAAGATTATGGAGTTTGATCAGTATAAGCGTGTAATTAGTACACACGGTATCACAGCGCTATGAATCAAAACAGTCACTTATAGGTGGTGCGAGCTATATACAGTTACCAATCCTGGTTTTCAGATCTATACTCCAAAGTATAGCTTGCGCTTAGTCCATGCATCCAGGGGTCCACTTGCTCCTATAGTGTCCCTCTTGGGCATAGATACACCTCAAATACAAACACAAAGGCAAAGTAATTGTGCAGACTGCTTTACAAGGCTGACACCCCACTGGTGCAAAAAGTCTGCAGGCTTACTGTACTAGTGAAGGTTAGGGGGCAGGGATCACCACCACCAACTATAACCAAACTCTCCCCTCCAATGCCTATATCCTCCCTGCTCACCGTCAAGCAATCAGGTGAGGGACTGGCAGGGTCGCCTTCAATCAGCTTTCTTCTATACACAGTTGGTACTCCACAAGCATATGTCTATTCAATATCTTATCCGTTAATCAACCTCAGAGCAAGCACAAAAACTTCCAATGTGTACAACCATACATTTAATAACTTAGTAAAAAGTAATGTGCGAACATCATAAAATCTTTAAAAGACATATCACAAAGATAATACTGATCCCCCAGTCTAGGGCCACGGCACAGCTCGTCTCCCGCCGTCTATCGTATTCCAGCATCTCACGTATTCAGTGTCCTCCTCGCTGCTCCCAAGTCACGCCCTACCGGTTTCATCACAGTGTGTGACTCATCAGGGGCTGAATGAGCATGCGTACGGAGGACCATTTTATGCAATTATCCCTCAGTTGGGCGAAACTCCGCAGTTGGGCCGTTGCCCTTGCTCCATTTCCGCCCACACCGTCGCTATTACTTCCTGGTTTGCCGCTAACCACGTGACCAAAGGTCATAGCGCAACCCAGTTCACAAAAACCCGCCCCCTAGACCATCCCCTCCCCTTATCAGCATAACGTAACATCCCTCATCCCCATGGCAACATTGCAGATGCCTTCCCCTAAGCGTCTTGCGATGTGTCCATTCCAGCTACCATTAACCGTACTAGCCGCCTCCTGTATCTAGACGGCTTACAGTATTACTGGCCCTTGGGAACATTGCCACTCCATTACATCACTTCTAACCTATCCTTAACATAAGATACATTTCCTAGCATGTGGAAGGAATAGGACAAATAGGAACCTGAAATTAAATAGGTACAGAATCAAAATAAAGTAAAAAACTAAAATAAAATATAAGAGAGTTAATTATACAAACTATGTTCTCCATATGTTACCATATCAACTCCAAAAGTTAATCCACCCTTAACCTTTATTCATATTTCCCCTATATTCCACTTCTGAATTATATCACCATCCAAAGTTAGTGGGACAAGCATATGTCAAGCATCAGTCCTCAACAATAAGGGAGTACTCCAACTTCAGTTTAACGCGCTAATGCGTTCGCTGGGTGTCAATAACGCCCTGAGTATCCCTCATTGAGGTTGATAAACACATATGGATACCATATATACACCTATACTAGTGGCTGCTACAATACCTATAACCCTGTGCTATATGCCATATCAGCCCTAGTGTACACATAAATTGCAGTGTTTAACAAATCCAATAGTATTTAATCATTAGCAAGGAAACAGTTGATGTCTAGTTCGATATTTAACCCTTCAGGGTGCATGGTTTTGAGTGTATAGATCCACTTAGTTTCTGTTTGACATAATTTGCGCAGTTTGTGACATCCCCTCCAATTTGACTGTATCTTCTCAATTGCGCATGCTCTTAAATATTTTGGATTGCAACTATGTTTGATCTTAAAGTGCCTGGATACACTGTGGTTTTCGTGTCCCTTAGTAATTTTGTAAATGTGTTCCCCCACCCTTTCCTGTAATGACCGGGTGGTCCTTCCCACATCTATATCCGCAATCGCACCACAGCAGATACACTATGTGGTTGCTTCTACATGTAATACATTGTTCAATCTTGTACTCTTTCATGTCACCCCTAGCTGAAAATGTATTTGTCTTGACAGTAACTCCTATTTTGCAGGCCTTACAATCCCTACAGGGGAAGAAGCCCCTTGGCCTCAGGCTGGTGTTTCCTTTATCCCCTGGGGGGTCCACACAACTGGGGACCAGCCTATCCTTCAGGTTCGGTGCCCTGCAATAAATAAATTTAGGATGCTCCGGGAGTACTCTTCTGAGTTGTATGTCACTCATAAGGACCAGCCAATTTCTCTTAATGATTTTCTCCACCGCTCTATGTTGCTTGGAGAAATCACTAAAACAGTGGTGCTCGGATACCTCTTTTTGGTATCTGGGTTGTTCCACATCCAGATAGTAAAAAATTTGGATAAATCCAGATATCCAGATAACCGAAATGGCTGTAAATTAACATCAGGAGGTTCCAGACAGCGGTGGTGCAGCCCACATTGTGTCCAATGCACAACTGGGACATCACAGTTTTCAGCCCAGACATCTCAAAAAACAGTTTTTTGTTTTTTTTCAACAAAATACAGCTATTGTAGTGGCGTAATAGCTGGTGACAGTGGCAGACTAGCAGTAGAAGATTTGTTCTGTGTGGTGGGTAGAGATCTCTGTTGTAGAGCTGGTGGTGGCCTGCTCATCCACCATCAGCTCCATCACAGGCTCGGCGTCTTTCTCCTCCAATGTGCGCCGACGACCCTGCTGGAAAATGGCCGCTACACGCTGCTGCACCTCTGCAATGTGACTCCCCCTAACAGCTGGGCGTCCAGTGCGCCCACGGGCAGTGGTTAACGGCAGAATGGACACTGACGCAGCAGAACTGCTGACGGTGGCGGCAATGCTGCTTCCTCTCCTCTTGCCCTTGCTTTTCATGCTGCCCCTCCCCCGGCTGCCAGTGCCAGCAGACATAGTACAACGTTATATGTGTCCAAATGAAGTAGGGTACTTGTACTTTATTCAAATCAGTAGTACTAGTAGATAGTAGCATTAGTAGAACTTCAACTAATGAAGTGACAGCAGAGTAGCACACACTGACACACTAACTGTCTGTCTATCTGTCACACTGTAACAGCACTGCAATTAAAGTAAGCTAACTCTATACTAATTAAATATATATAACTGGTAGTAGTAGACTAGTTGTAGTAGTACTAGTAGAACTTCAACTGCAGGAGTGACAGGAGCACACACTAACTGTCTATCTGTCACACACTGACTGACTCTAACAACAGCACTGCAGTAACTATCTGTAGTAAAGGAAGCTAACACAGTAGTAGTACTCTCTCTAACAACTAACTACACACAATATAAGACTAGTAGTAGTACAGTAATCTAATCCCTTATAACCTACAAGCTATACTGTAGCTAAGGCTGGCAGCAAGCCTAGCCTGTGCACACAGCAGACCCTAGCCTAGCCTAGCAGGTGCAGCACTGAGTCTGACTGTCACACTCACTAAAATTAAAATACAAGCTAGCTAACTAAAAAACAATAAAATACTGGTGTAGTACAGGTGTTTAGGAGCAAAAACGTTAGGTTTAACTCAGTAATACAGCATTTGCTTAGCCAACAGCACTGGGGATGTCTCTCAGTGAGAAGTCACAAGCAAGGACGAGATTCTCATCATCATCATATGATCTCTTTCTTATATCCCTTTTCAATGAACCTTTCACCTAGGGTTATGGCCTGTTGTTGGTAATCGGCCAATGTTGTACAATTTCGCCTTACCCTAGTGAATTGTCCTTTTGGGACTCCCTTTATCCAATTTGGGTGGTGGCAACCCCAAGTATTGCGCCTCCTATCGACCAATCTCCCTACTGAATGTGGACATCAAAATTCTTGCCAAAATACTAGCTAGGAGATTGGCAGAGGTTGCCACGCTGGATGCTGGATGCTGAAAAAGCGTTAGATTCAGTGGAGTGGCTGTACCTCTGGGAGGTGTTGCGTCTGTTTGGGTCAAGCTCATATATTCATCTCCATTGGCCAGGATTAGAACCAATGACGAGATATCAAATTCTTTCCCGCTGGAGAGAGGCACCCGTCAAGGATGCCCGCTCTCCCCCCTCCTTCTTGCTTTGGCAATTGAGCCGGCGGCTGCTCTACTCCGTGCATCACCAGAGGTTGTCGGGATTTCGGCGGGGAGATTGGTTCGAGAAGGTGGCGCTCTACGCAAATGATATGCTGCTATTTTTAGGGGATGCAGGGCCCTCACTTGCAGCAGCTCTCCGTATTTTGAATCAATTTGGGGGCTACTCGGGTATACGTATAAATTGTAATTGTAATTGTATAAAGTAATGCAGCTTTACTGCATTGACAGAGCCAATCCCCCTCCATCTCCTCATGCTCAACTAAAATGGGTGCAAAACGTTAAATACCTGGGAATTCTGATTGATGAAGATATCAGCCAGTACCTTCCTATGAATCTCCAACCAGTCATTGATCATTTTTCCCGTAGAGCCACTTTATGGAAATCTCTTCCGCTTTCAGTCGTGGGTCGGGTGAATCTCTTCAGGATGCTGTTTCTTCCCAGATTCAACTATGTCTTCCGCCAATCACCAGTATGGATCCCCCAATCCATTTTTCGGATGGTGGATTCGATACTATCCAGTTTCATTTGGGGAGAGGGTGCCCCGTGATCATCGTTGGCCACACTGCAACTTCTCATTGATGGTGGTGGGCTTGCTCTTCCCAATCTGCAAAGGTATTATCTGGCCTCAGTACTTGTGACTACGAGGTGGTGGTTTAGCCAGGACGAACGTAACATGGCGGCGTTACTAGAAGCAGCAATTGTAGGTTCCCAAGAATTGCTTACAAACCTTCCTTTCAGGGGAGTGAATACATTCTCTAATATAACAGCCCCAATGAAAACCACCATCAAGGCCTGGGACACTAGCAGATCTGACCTGCGGAAGCCGAACACCCTCTCTCCTTTTACACCACTTTGGGGCAACCCCAAATTTCCCCACTTTACCTCCATCCCTGATGTACAATTATGGGCATCACGGGGTATTAAGCAGGTGATACATCTCGCCCCAGCTGGAACGTTGCACACTTTCCTGCAATTAAAAGCTAAAAATCATCTTCCCAACAACATGCTTTTTCGCTATCTCCAGCTCCGGCATGCATGGCAAACCCAATTCCCAGGTTCTTGGACGTGGGAATCAGACCCAATAGAAAATATCCTTTTGCGTGAGCACCTAGACAGACCCCTTTCTGAGGTTTACGCTAGACTGACCCCATCATCCACCTCAAGACTTGATAACGCTAGAATTAAGTGGGAGGCTGATGTATGGAGGGTGTCTTGATCTCTGCTGTTGATACATTTCTACACCTCAAATTGATTTATAGAACCTACCGCACTCCACTTCAGTTACATGCCATTTATCAGGATAGATCGGAGCTTTGCCCCACGTGCAAAAGGATAATCGGATCCTTCTTTCATATGATCTGGACATGTGACGTCATCCACGATTATTGGTTGCAGGTAGCTACCTTCCTGACTGATGTCCTGGGTGAGAGAATTGTGGTAGACCCCAAGAGTCTACTTTTGGGACTATACACGGATGCCACTCTCTCTACACATCACATCACTCTGACTAATATTCTTTGTATGTATGCCAGAAAGGAGGTCTTTCATAAATGGTTCTCTGATGATCCCGCCTCTAAGGTCCTATGGATTAAGAAAGTCAACAAAGACATGACATGGTACAAATTAACATATCTAAACAGGAACTGTCCCCAGAAATTTGATCAGGTATGGCTACCCTGGTCGGAATACCTTACCTCTCATGATGTTCTCTCTGATGCTTAATTTTACTGCTATTTCTTCCACAGGTCTCATCTCATGAACACTTTTTGCTCTCTAACATGCTGTTACTACAGTGGACTATAGTGACAGTCTAATGATACTTTATGAGTGCTACTAATCCTAAAGAGTGTATAATGCATGATATCCTGTACTTGTGCAAAAACCCTTTTATGATGCTTAATTGCCCCTCCATGTTCTGCTCTAAAAGTATGCCGAGACCCTTGCGATGCACACCCGGGGGGGGGGGGGGGTGTAAACATTAACAATGGTATAGACAGCTCTGGATAGATGCTATAACTAAGAGAAACCTACCATTCTAGATAGATGCTACTATAACTAAGAGAAACCTACCATTAGGATCTCTCAATACCTTTAAAACATCAAAATTCCACAAACTCTCGTCAGCTATTGACTCTAAATATTTCAGAGGCTGTGGAAGGGAGGGCACAATGTATCATATTTGGTGGCAATGCCCGCGCCTTACCCGTTTTTGGAGCAGGATTTTTGGCCTCATACAGTCTCTTTTTCACACCACCATACGAAAAGACCCGTGGCTAGCCCACTTCCATGGCAAGATTGATGGCCTCACGATTAACCAAAATAAACTTGCCTCCTTCCTTTTCCTATGTGTTAAAATGACAATAGCAAAGAACTGGAAGAAAACGCAATCAAATTTTTCAGAGGTCAAAGCACGCATGTCAGAATTCATAGTTAACGAAAAACTAACAAGTGTTCTACGTAACACACATAACAAATTCCTTCATATATGGCAACCCTGGATTGATCTTGAGTACCCAGATATAGACGCCAACCTGTTCACAACATATTAGGCTCCACTGGACTCCCTTGGACTCTACCCTCCTCTCTCTCTTCCTTTTCTTTCTCTTCTTTCTCGGCACTTTTTTTCTTCTCCTCTACCTTTAGACAAGACAAGACAAATAACATTTATATTGCGCTTTTCTCCTTGCGGACTCAAAGCGCCAGAGCAGAGCAGCAACCACTAGGGCGCGCTCTATTGGCAGTAGCAGTGTAAGGGAGACTTGCCAAAGGTCTCCTACTGAATTAGTGCTGGCTTACTGAACAGGCAGAGCCGAGATTCGAACCCTGGTCTCCTGTGTCAGAGGCAGAGCCCTTAACCATTACACCATCAGCCAGCTGCACCTTTACTGGCTCCTTGGTCAGGAGTTGGGAAACAGAGGGTGAATGGGCAGTTTAGCCCTTCTCTCCCTATTTTCTAGTCCTGTCTGTGAAGACTGACCCCCAGTTCTGGTCACTGTGGGGCTTCTAAGGACCGTATTTTATGTTCTATGTTAACTGTTTAAAGTTAAGGTTGTACATACTGTATATTTAGGTTTGACCTTTCTGGCACATGATGGCTTTGGCTGCCAGAATGCTCGCAAACCAAAATTGTTCCAACTGTACCGCATATGTGCAACTGTTTCTTTTGTTATTATTGTTGTATTACATAAAAATCAATAAAAATATTGAAACCAAAACATCAAAATTCATATACTTCTTAAAGAGCACGGCCAATCTGCATCTCTTGGTAGGGGCAGAAGCATAATATGCATGGGGATAAAGTATGTGCCAATAACTAGATTCTGAGCCCTTCTTATTATAGGTCTCTTTTAGAAGCAAGATATCAACTCCAAAAGTCTTATAACAATTGCTCACCATTTTTCTCTTTTGCGGGGAGTTAAGCCCCTTAATGTTGTGGGTAACTATTTTAAGCACAGTGGAGGGAGTATTACTAGGCGGGCAAGATTGTCCAGAGGAATCTGACAACCTATTGGATTGTAATTAGGATATTCTGTGGCCAAACACAGAGTTTGCATTGCCGTGTTAGAAGATTAGGAGTGACCGTGCTAGAAGCCATTTGCATAAGGATACATATCCTAAATGAATTAACCAGTTGGTCTAGAAGTCAGAGAACAGAGAACAAATAAAAAAACTACAACAAATAAACTAGAATGCCTTTGCAAGTAGCAGAGGCAGGAGGGTGAGGCATAATCCCCCCAATATATCAACCAAGAGCTGCAGAAGTCCAAATACAGTTTACGTTTAAGGTCGGTAGGCCTTAGAGACGGGATCAGCTCCCATCATTGGGCCTACATAGTCATGCTGAATAAAAGAAGATCAGCTCAAAGCATAGTATGCTGCTGTACAGCGGTTTGACACAAATCAAGGCCAGGGAGACTGGGCAAAAAGAAAAAAAAAAAAGTTTCAAGAAAAAACAACATGCTTGAATATTCGGACCCAAACACATCACAAAGGATATTGTTCGCAGGGACTCTGAAGATAGTCTGGAGATCTCCTAGATTGAGTGAATTTTCTAGAGCCCACTTTTGTCCACGTAGCACATGGCGAAGGAATACAATTCCTCAAAGTAGATGAAGGTGCATTAGGGATTATATCGCTGGCAATGCCTAATTTAGAGTGTCCTGGATCATATGCAGACCATACACAATCAGTTGCCGGTCGTTAAACAATATAAAAAAGCTGCGCACTAATGTTCCCATGAACAGATTCCCCCGCGGGGGATACAAAGGATGCGTGCGCAGTACGGAAAGCTGACGCGAGGAAACCGCCGATGGGACGCATATGCGTTCCAAGGTGGAGGAGGTAAGCGTCGGTCTGGACGCGTACGCAAGCCCGCGGTGACGTAACGGCCATTCAGCCGATTGGAGGAGGGGAGGAAGAGAAGCGTCATTTGACGCGTAGTGGACACGCCATCCAGCCAATTGGAGGAGGCGGGGAAGATAGACGTCACATGACGGACGCGCCTCCGTACACGGAAGAGGGGAGGGAAAAGTAAGCGGAAGGGGAGAAGGTAAAGGGTATATTAGAAGGGAATCACAAATGGCCGCATATGCTTCTGATGAGTCGCATGTAGCGACGAAACTAGTAAAGCTAGTGGCCAAGGAGGGACGTGGAGGCAGAGGGGGACGCAGGAAGGAGCTGACCATACCAGCGCAACTAAGCCCACCCAGCGGCCACCGATTGGGGTAGAGCCCACAAAAACTCTGCGCTCTATGAATACCTCCATGCTTGTGAGTGCAATTTTCTTTTATTAATAAATGGTTTTATGGTTTTACGCTATGGCTATCCCGAATGTTGTCTTTTGAGGTGTGATGATCCCATGAGAAAGGTTGAAACAAGTGGACGAGAGTGCTCGAGAAGGCAGGGGGTGGCCATATGACCCCATAGGCGCTGGAGACCCATCTAATAGAGGGTCAATACGATTTGGTGAGTGCCCACTGCTTGGGGTGTGGTGGTGGTGTATTGCCGGAGCGGAGACAGTGATCACCAACTGCATGAGCAAGACAGCACACTTGATTGAATACTGGGATTGAACTTATGTTTACATGAGAGGAATCTGTTCATGGGAACATTAGTGCGCAGCTTTTTTGAATTTGGAAAGTGGACTTTGTATGTGTAATTTTAGCTGGTGCACCACCGTATTGAATACACCAGAGTTTTAATATCAGCGCGGTTTTTGCAATAAGTTAAACAATATAAGTTTAACCACTTGAGGACCACAGTCTTTTTTCCCCTTAAGGACCAGAGCCTTTTTTTCCACTCAGACCACTGCAGCTTTCACGGTTTATTGCTCGGTCATACAACCTACTATCTAAATGAATTTTCCCTCCTTTTCTTGTCACTAATACAGCTTTCTTTTGGTGCTATTTGATTGCTGCTGCGATTTTTAGTTTTTATTATATTCATCAAAAAAGACATGCATTTTGTCAAAAAAATGATTTTTTTACTTTCTGTGCTGACATTTTTCAAATAAAGTAAAATTTCTGTATACATTTTTGTCCAAATTTATTGTGCTACATGTCGTTGATTAAAAAAAAAAAAAACATTCAGTGTATATTTATTGGTTTGGGTAAAAGTTATAGCGTTTACAAACTATGGTGCAAAAAGTGTATTTTCCAATTTTGAAGAATCTCTGACTTTTCTGAGCACCTGTCATGTTTCATGAAGTGCTAAAATTCCAGGATAGTATAAATACCCCCAAATGACCCCATTTTGGAAAGAAGACATCCCAAAGTATTCACTGAGAGGCATGGTGAATTCATAGATTTTATTTTTTGTCACAAGTTAGCGGAAAATGACACTTTGAGACAAAAAAAAAAAAGTTTCCATTTCTGCTAACTTGTGAAAAAAAAATAAAATCTGCCACGGACTCACCATGCCCCTCTCTGAATACCTTGAAGTGTCTACTTTCCAAAATGGGGTCATTTGTGGGGTGTGTTCACTGTCCTGGCATTTTGGGGGGGGGTGCTAAATTGTAAGCACCCCTGTAAAGCCTAAAGGTGCTCATTGGACTTTGGGCCCCTTAGCGCAGTTAGGCTGCAAAAAAGTGCAACACATGTTTTTTGATTTTTTTTTACACACAATTGTCCATTTACAGAGATATTTCTCCCACCCAGCATGGGTATGTGTAAAAATACACCCCAAAACGCATTATACTACTTCTCCTGAGTACGGCAATACAACATGTGTGGCCCTTTTTTGCACCCTAACTGCGCTAAGGGGCCCAAAGTCCAATGAGTACCTTTATGATTTCACAGGTCATTTTCAGACATTTGGTTTCAAGACTACTCTTCACAGTTTAGGGCCCCTGAAATGCCAGGGCAGTATAGGAAGTTAGGAACCCCACAAATGATCCCATTTTAGAAAGAAGACACCCCAAGGTATTCCGTTAGGAGTATGGTGACTTCATAGAAGATTTTATTTTTTGTCACAAGTTAGCGGAAATTGATTTTTATTGTTTTATTTTCACAAAGTGTCATTTTCAGCTAACTTGTGACAAAAAATAAAATCTTCTATGAACTCACCATACTCCTAACGGAATACCTTGGGGTGTCTGCTTTCTAAAATGGGGTCATTTGTGGGGTTCCTATACTGCCCTGGCATTTTAGGGGCCCTAAGGCTACTTACACACTAAGACGTTGCGTTAGGTGCTACGTTAAGGTCGCATAACATGCACCTAACGCAACGTATGGTGGTGTTGAAGTTGGACGTCAGATTTTGCTGCGTTATGCAGCTCTCAAAGCAGCCGCTCCAGGTTAGTGATAGGAAGTCCGGATCTTTTTAAGGATTCGGATCATGTGATCTTTGAACCGAATCATTTGAATCATTTTACTAGGGAAGCAGACTAGGTGAAATGACTAGCAGGACACGACTTTCCCTGCACTGTACATTCTGTATGTTCCTGTTTCTTCCAGACAGACATCCACTGTGAACCGAATCTTTCATTGTGATCCGGATGATTCGACTCACAAAAAAGATCCGGATCAAATGAACGATTCGTTCATGATCCGGACAACACTACAGTCCTACCACGAGTCTCTGCAGTGCAATGAATATTAATTAGCCATGTGGCTGGCCGCAGAGGAGGAGGGGAGACCTCCTCCTCCAACATTACTGAGCATGTGCAAGCAGTCTAACGCTGCTTAGCCCAGTATGACGTACAGCATGCAGCACTTTGTTTAAACGTGCTGTGTTACTGTGTAACCTAACGTGGGCACTGTGAACAGCACAATTGATTTTACAGTGCTGTGAGTTAGGCTGCGTTACTGGCTGCTGAAACGTGGGACTTTAACGTCCCACCGTGAAACCAGCCTAGACCGTGAGGAGTAGTCTTGAAACCAAATGGCTCAAAATGACCTGTGAAATCATAAAGGTACTCATTGAACTTTGGGCCCTTTAGCGCAGTTAGGGTGCAAAAAAGTGCCACACATGTGGTACCGCCGTACTCAGGAGAAGTAGTATAATGTGTTTTGTGGTGTATTTTTACATATACCCATGCTGGGTGGGAGAAATATCTCTGTGATCAGGAGCCCACACGGGGCAAATTAGGGCCTGATCTGATGGGTAGGTGTGCTAGGGGGTTACAGGTGGTGACAGGAGGTGATTGATGGGTGACTCAAGGTGTGATTAGAAGGGAGAATAGATGCAAGCAATTCACTGGCGAGGTCATCAGGGCTGGGGTCTGACGGCGGTCTGAGGTTGTAGGCGGGTGATTGGGTGCCCTAGGGGAAGATAGGGGTCTGATCTGATGGGTAGCAGTGACAGGGGGTGATTGATGGGTGATTGACGGGTGATTACAGGGGAGGATAGATGTATACAGTACACAGGAGGGGAGGTCTGGGGAGGATCTGAGAGTGTGTGTGTGTGTGTGGGGGGGGGTGATCAGGAGCCCACTGGGGCAGTGTTAGTGACAGGGGGTGATTGATGGGTGATTGACAGGTGATTGACAGGTGATTGACAAGTGATTGACAGGTGATTAGTGGGGAGAATAGATGTATACAGTACACAGGGGGGGGGGATCTGGGGGTCTGCGGAGGATCTGAGAGTGTGGGGGGGGGGGGTGATCAGGAGCCTGCAGGGGGCAGTGTTAGTGACAGGGGGTGATTGATGGGTGATTGACAGGTGACTGATGGGTGATTGACAGGTGATTAGTGGGGAGAATAGATGTATACAGTACACAGGGGGGGGTCTGGAGAAGATCTGAGAGTGTGGGGGGGGGGGTGATCAGGAGCCCCCGGGGGCAGTGTTAGTGACAGGGGGTGATTGACAGGTGATTGACGAATGAATGACGGGTGACTGACAGGTGATTGGTGGGGAGAATAGATGTAGACAGTACAGGGGGGGGTCTGGGGAGGATCTGAGGGTGTGGCGGGTGATCAGGAGCCCCCAGGGGGCAGTTAGGGACTTAATAAAAAAAATAGCGCTGACAGATAGTGACAGGGGGCGATTGATGGGTGATTGAGGGGAAGAAAGTAAGGCTATCATCCTGGAAGGAGAGGTCAGGATTATTGAGTGTATGTGCAAGCAAAGCTTCCATCGTGCTGTAATAATGAAACCTAATCACGATATCACGAGGCAGTTCTCTATTACCCGGCTTAGGTCTTAAGGCTCTGTGTGCCCTCACCATCTTTAAATCAGAGGCCGGAAGATCAGGCAGCAAAGTAGAATAATAGTGACTCAAGATGAGGGTCTAAATCAATCACAGTTTTAGATACACCTCTCACTCTCAAATTGCTTCTCCTGTCACTATTTTCCTGATCTTCCTGGCCATCTTTCAATGTTTGAATATCTGTGCGCAGTTCAGCAAAATCCTGCTCTGACAGATTGCAAAAGGCCTTAACCCCCTCCTCCAGTTCATGAACTCTGCCCCCCAGTGCTGAGATCTCTGACCTAATTTATTCTACTGCAGCAGTGTAAGAAGACTTCAAGAGCCTTTCTACAGGTCCTTCTAAAAAAAATTAGCATATTGTGCAGTGTTCTCCCCAGGATTTTTTTCCAGCCGGGTGGCATGAAAGAGTAGCTGGGTGGGGCGGCACGGGGAAATTTGGTGGTGTGGAAAATAAAATATGCTCTAATTATGTCCCACACATGCGCCCATATGCACGCTGGCAGCCACGTGGGGCATGTGTATGGATGATGGATGCAGCCTGGAGCTAGCGGTGCACACGGACAGGTAAAGTATAGGGGCGGCGGCACATTGCACATTAGGGGGGTAGGTGGCGGATGCGGATACTTACAGGCTTGACAGTAGTGTCCGTGTACGATGACAGACTGTCGGCTTAGCCTCGGGCGCTGGTCCCGCCTCTTACTACCGCTGAGACTGTGACCGCACAAGCTCGCCGAGAAGCGCGAGATCTCGTGCACAGAGCTGTGCAGATTCAGGAGCATCGTGCGCGATAGCTGGCCGGTGATGGCAGCTGGGAACGCAGCCCGCCGGGCAGTAATTGATTTTACCAGGGCTGCCCACCTGTTTGATCCTGGGGAGAACACTGCATTGTTATATCTGTGGTTCAGGTATGCACACAGCATTGATGACATCTTTCTTATTTTGAACACATTGCTACAACAGCATGTCAGTGTCAGGAGTATCATCAAGCTGTGCATGTAGCTTCTCACAGCTCCACTGACTCATCTGCTGCTCCAGCCATGAGATCCATAGCAGCCTGGACCCCTCCCCCCCCTGAGTGACCCAGACATATTTGTAGTGCAACCCTGACCCCCGATTGCCCCCTCAGCCAAATGCCGGGCAGAATCGTGCTAACACAATCTCAGCTCAGTGAGTTGATGTGTTAATGTCCCCTCCCCCCGAGTTTTCAAACATCCTCCGGCAGAGCAGAGTAGCAGACAGAGTGTAGTCCTTATCAGCAGCGTGTCCGTCCCCCTCCTGCACATACGGGCTCTATTAGCAGAGAAGTTTTCACTCACCGCTCCTCGCCGTTCGGGTTCCCCTGCTTTGCCTGTCATTCCCCTGCTTTGCCTGTCACCGGCTCACATCTATGTCGCTATGCTGTGGTGCCTCGCCACCAGAGGGCATCATACATATGAGCCGGTGACAGGCAAGCAGGATAACCCGAACGGCGAGGAGCAGCGAGTGAAAACTTCTCTGCTAGAGCCTGTATGTGCAGGAGGGGGACGGACACGCTACGGATGACGACTATGCTACTCTGCAGCGCTGCTCTGTGCACATTCGGGAGCAGCGCTGGTTTTTGCTACTTAACCCAGTGCGATACCCAGCCACGTGCTGATGGGACCGCAGGCAGCCGGGCGGTAATTGATTTTACCCGGGCGGCGCGCCCACTTGATTGATCCTAGGGAGAACACTGTTGTGATAAAGTTCATTATTTTCTGTAATGTACTGATAAACATTAGACTTTCATATATTTTAGATTCGTTACACACAACTGAAGTAGTTCAATCCTTTTATTGTTTTAATATTGATGATTTTGGCATACAGCTCATGAAAACCCAAAATTCCTATCTCAAAAAATTAGCATATTTCATCCGACCAATAAAAGAAAAGTGTTTCTAAAACAAAAAAGTCAACCTTCAAATAATTATGTTCAGTTATGCACTCAATACTTGGTCGGGAATTCTTTTGCAGAAATGACTGCTTCAATGTGGTGTGGCATGGAGGCAATCAGCCTGTGGCACTGCTCAGGTGTTATGGAGGGCCAGGATGCTTCGATAGCGGCCTTAAGCTCATCCAGAGTGTTGGGTCTTGCGTCTCTCAACTTTTTCTTCACAATATCCCACAGATTCTCTATGGGGTTCAGGTCAGGAGAGTTGGCAGGCCAATTGAGCACAGTAATACCATGGTCAGTAAACCATTTACCAGTGGTTTTGGCACTGTGAGCAGGTGCCAGGTCCTGCTGAAAAATGAAACCTTTATCTCCATAAAGCTTTTCAGCAGATCGAAGCAGGAAGTGCTCCAAAATCTCCTGATAGCTAGCTGCATTGACCCTGCCCTTGATAAAACACAGTGGACCAACACCAGCAGCTGACATGGCACCCCAGACCATCACTGACTGTGGGTACTTGACACTGGACATCAGGCATTTTGGCATTTCCCTCTCCCCGGTCTTCCTCCAGACTCTGGCACCTTGATTTCCGAATGCCATGCAAAAGTTGCTTTCATCCGAAAAAAGTACTTTGGACCACTGAGCAACAGTCCAGTGCTGCTTCTCTGTAGCCCAGGTCAGGCGCTTCTGCCGCTGTCTCTGGTTCAAAAGTGGCTTGACCAGGGGAATGCGGCACCTGAAGCCCATTTCCTGCACACGCCTGTACACGGTGGCTCTGGATGTTTCTACTCCAGACTCAGTCCACTGCTTCTGCAGGTTCCCCAAGGTCTGCAATCGGTTCTTCTCCACAATCTTCCTAAGGGTCCGGTCCCCTCTTCTCGTTGTGCAGCGTTCTCTGCCACACTTTTTCCTCCCCACAGACTTCCCACTGAGGTGCCTTGATACAGCACTCTGGGAACAGCCTATTTGTTCAGAAATGTCTTTCTGTGTCTTACCCTCTTGCTAGAGGGTGTCAATGATGGCTTTCTGGACAGCAGTCAGGTCGGCAGTTTTACCCATGATTGCGGTTTTGAGTAATGAACCAGGCTGGGAGTTTTTAAAAGCCTCAGGAATCTTTTGCAGGTGTTTAGAGTTAATTAGTTGATTCAAATGATTAGGTGAATAGCTCGTTTAGAGAACCTTATCATGATATGCTAATTTTTTGAGATAGGAATTTTGGGTTTTCATGAGCTGTATGCCAAAATCATAAATATTAAAACAATAAGAGGCTTGAACTACTTCAGCTGTGTGTAATGAATCTAAAATATATGAAAGTCTAATGTTTATCAGCACATTACAGAAAATAATGAACTTTATCACAATATGCTAATTTTTTGAGAAGGACTGGTATATCCTGTAAGAGATGCTGCAGATTCGCCTTAGTAGCTGTCTCTTGGGTGCATCTAGCAGGAGTCTGCAAGTCGCCATCAACAGTCCGGGCACCATCTTGCGTCTCCGCTGCCTTCATCTTGCGGACAAAAAGCTCTGTTATCCCCGGGTCTGCATCGGTACCTGCCTTCTTAGGACCCATCGTGTGTGGACAGTGGTGACCAGGGGAAAAACTGGTTCTTGCTGTTGAAGGTAGGAGCGGGAAAAGGGTGCTTTACAGGCCACCGGTATTGGAGCTACACCACCATGCATCTGTTCAGTGGCCCGTCCAGGCTCCGCCCCCCCCCCCCAAGTAAATAATATTTTGACGGGAAATGACAGGTGTCTCCCAAAAGATAATAATAATAAAAAAAAAAAAAAAAAAAAATCCTGACCTGCACATATCCCAGTTGATCCAGGGGAAGACAAAAATACCTTACAAGGCTTAGGCCAATTAGCCTTAAAAGGGAAAGGTTGAACAGACCTCTTCCTGACAGGAGATTCTGGCATATTATACAGTATCTCTCTCCACAATCACCTAAGGGGGCCTATACACTGGTCGATTTCAGCCATCAATCGATTCTATAGAATAAATCAAAAATCGATTCTATCAAATCTATCGATCTGTGGCCAATTTTAATCGATTTGATCTGACAGGATGGAAAATCTAGGTCGATAGCCCATAGAGTTGCATTGGATCTAATGGTCCAATAATGCATTTAGATCGATTTCCAATAGATTTCATTCAGAAGTCTAATGGAAATCTGTTCCTAGTGTGTGGTACACATCAGATAGCTTCCTGTCAGATTCGACTTGACACGCATCTGACAGAAATCTAGCTGATGGTCCAATCTGCTGCAAATCTATACGTGTATGGCCACCTTAACACCTGAAGCTACACTAATAAAAATGCTCAATGACAAACCAGCTTAAATAAACACAAGCTACTAGACAACATATTTCAGTAAACTGTACAAATATTAGCATACCATTATAACAGCTTTGTTGGATGGAAAAATTGTCACATTTGATTTTTATATCACTCTCACAGGACTATTTCCATAAAATCCCTGACCCTATTACAGCAAAAGCTCCCAGAAAGAGCAGCTAATCTCAGTCACCTTCTGTTTCTTAACAGCCACTTGATTTAGCTCAATCTTTTAAATAGTAATTTGCCTGAGGTTCTCAGTACATAGACCACAAGGCAGCAATCGCGTGAAGTTATACCATACGTGTTTTATGCTGAATACACACGGTGCGTTTCCGCACTCGATTTCCAGCTCGATTCCCTTATTTCCAACATGTCCGATTTTCATTTCGATGGATCGTTAGGTCGATTTGCATGTAACGTATGCCAAATCGACCTGACGATCCATCGAAATGAAAATCGGACATGTTGGAAATAAACGAATCGACGGGAATCGAGCGGGAAATCGAGTGCGGGAACGCACCGTGTGTATTCAGCAGTAAGCAGAAGTCACACTTGCCAAAAATCATGTGCGTTTTTCACAATGCAAAAACGCACATTCCCTAATGTACAATCGCATTGCAGGGCGAGCAATGTGCGTCTTCCCGCAGCGGTAAAAAAAACCCAAAAACATGCACTACTGCTTTTTTTTTTGCACATCGCATGCAATTCCCTGCTCTCAGCGGGCTGTCAGACAACACTGCAAACACATTTTGCATGGGCAAACTTCTGCAGGGAATAGCAGGTAAGTCAACCCAAGTATAAGCTGACACCCCCCCCTCCCCTCCCCCCCCCCCAACACACACACTTTTCCCTAAAAGAAAATCTGGAAAAAATTATAGACTCCTGTATAAGGCGAAGGGTTAAGCTCAAACCATTCATCAACCATTGAAAACAATAGTTCCTAGGAAGGATTAGAAGGTGGATTCATGCATAAATATAGTGGAAGTAAGCATAAGAAGCATCCTACCTAATAAAACCCCTGTGTCTCTGCCAGGGCTGTGGAGTCAGTACAAAAATCCACCGACTCCGACTCCTCAGGTTAGGATTCCACAGACTCAGACTCCTCGACCCCGACTCCTCTAATTTGCATATTACAATCTTGTTGATTGAAAGTATGTAACATGAAATGCATCTTTTAACTGCCAACGTTTAGGAATTTTAAGATGCAATTGAAGTGAGAGGGATATGGAGGCTGCCATATTTACTCCCTTTTAAACAATACCAGTTACCTGGCTAGCTGGCTGATCTCTGCCTCTAATACTTTTAGTCATAGACTAAAACTAGTCCTTAATAAGAGTACTTGTAGAAGTTTCAGACAGGAACAAAGAACATCTATCAGGCCCTAGGCAATGTGACAGTGGGTACATGTACGGGTGAAGTGCAGGTACTCTGCAGGAGAATAAGGCTATTATTCCTCTATTACACATTCTTCATGTACAATCTGAACCAGGTTTATGGGTGATAGACAACACCTCTGTGTTCAATGTGCACAACATTCTCAGTAGATTCCCTGCAGCTCTGTGGGGAGTACATATGTAGAGTATAGTACTACTTTGTAACAAAGTAAACCTGAGACAGATGAAATTAAAGTTTTATACATACATGGGGCTTCCTCCAGCCCCCTTCAGGCTAATCAGTCCCTCACTCTCCTTCTCTGCCACCTGGATCTTCTGCTATGGGTCCAGGTACTTGAGCCAGCCAGGCATAGTGCGCATGCACACACTCCGCCGCAAGGAGTGTACTACACCTGCGCAGCACTATTGCACAGGTGCAGAATGTTCCTGGCTGTGGGAGCAGCCCACGGCCGGACTGCACTGACTGGCTGAATTACCGGGACTCATAGCAGAGGATGCAGGTGGCGGAGGAGGACAGTGACTGGATCAGCCTGAAAGGGGCTGGAGGAAGCCCCAGGTATGTATAAAACTTTTATTTTCATCCGTCTCAGGTACCCTTTAATTCGTAGTCACCAAACCAAGTTTTAACAACATATTAAATTATTCGATTTCATGAGCAAAGGGAGTGCATACATTTGCATAAACCAGCATCAACGCAGAATAATTTCCATCTCATTGACCATCTCTATTAGTGACAGAGCTACACATCAGGCTTTATTGATATATATATATATATATATATATATATATATATATATATATATATATATATATATATATATATATATATATATATATATATATATATATGTATATACAGGTCCTTCTCAAAACATTAGCATATTGTGATACAGTTCATTATTTTCTGTAATGTACTGATAAACATTAGACTTTCATATATTTTAGATTCATTACACACAACTGAAGTAGTTCAAGCCTTTTATTGTTTTAATATTGATGATTTTGGCATACAGCTCATGAAAACCAAAAATTCCTATCTCAAAAAAATAGCATATCCTGAAAAGGTTCTCTAAACGAGCTATTCACCTAATCATCTGAATCAACTAATTAACTCTAAACACCTGCAAAAGATTCCTGAGGCTTTTAAAAACTCCCAGCCTGGTTCATTACTCAAAACTGCAATCATGGGTAAGACTGCCGACCTGACTGCTGTCCAGAAGGCCATCATTGACACCCTCAAGCAAGAGGGTAAGACACAGAAAGACATTTCTGAACAAATAGGCTGTTCCCAGAGTGCTGTATCAAGGCACCTCAGTGGGAAGTTTGTGGGAAGGAAAAAGTGTGGCAGAAAACGCTGCACATCGAGAAGAGGTGACCGGACACTGAGAAAGATTGTGGAGAAGGACCGATTCCAGACCTTGGGGGACCTGCGGAAGCAGTGGACGGAGTCTGGAGTAGAAACATCCAGAGCCACCGTGTATAGGTGTGTGCAGGAAATGGGCTACAGGTGCCACATTCCCCAGGTCAAGCCACGTTTGAACCAGAAACAGCAGCAGAAGCACCTGACCTGGGCTACAGAGAAGCAGCACTGGACTGTTGCTCAGTGGTCCAAAGTACTTTTTTCAGATGAAAGCAACTTTTGCATGTCATTCGGAAATCAAGGTGCCAGAGTCTGGAGGAAGACTGGGGAGAGGGAAATGCCAAAATGCCTGAAGTCCAATGTCAAGTACCCACAGTCAGTGGTGGTCTGGGGTGCCGTGTCAGCTGCTTGTGTTGGTCCACTGTGTTTTATCAAGGGCAGGGTCAATGCAGCTAGCTATCAGGAGATTTTGGAGCACTTCATGCTTCCATCTGCTGAAAAGCTTTATGGAGATGAAGATTTCATTTTTCAACACGACCTGGCACCTGCTCACAGTGCCAAAACCACTGGTAAATGGTTTACTGACCATGGTATTACTGTGCTCAAGTGGCCCGCCAACTCTCCTGACCTGAACCCCATAGAGAATCTGTGGGATATTGTGAAGAGAAAGTTGAGAGACACAAGATCCAACACTCTGGATGGGCTTAAGGCCGCTATCGAAGCATCCTGGACCTCCATAACACCTGAGCAGTGCCACAGGCTGATTGCCTCCACGCCACGCCACATTGAAGCAGTCATTTCTGCAAAAGGATTCCCGACCAAGTATTGAGTGCATAACTGAACATAACTATTTGAAGGTTGACTTTTAAAAAAAAAAAACACTTTTCTTTTATTGGTCGGATGAAATATGCTAATTTTTTGAGATAGGAATTTTGGGTTTTCATGAGCTGTATGCCAAAATCATCAATATTAAAACAATAAAAGGCTTGAACTACTTCAGTTGTGTGTAATGAATCTAAAATATATGAAAGTCTAAGGTTTATCAGTACAATACAAAAAATAATGAGCTTTATCACAATATGCTATTTTTTTTATAAGGAACTGTGTGTATGTATATATATATATATATATATATATATATATATATATATATATATATATATATATATATATATATATATATATACGGCTCCCGGAATCAAGGGGATTCCAGGCGAAATTTCACCATAGGAAATTTACTTTTCTTTTTTCTTTTCTTTTATTTCTTCTATTTAGTGTTAGCCCAGTAGTCTTAGTTTGGTTAGCCCAGTAGTGTAGCAGTCCAGCGGACAACCACCGCAACATCCGCCTACCTCCATCCGCCTACCTCCTGCCGCTGAGCGGATGAGAAACAACACGGCTCCCGGCCCTCTCCACGACCTCATCCAGCTGGCCCCTCCTGACTCGGCTCCTCCAGAGCCCCCCGCCGCGACCTTCAGAGGGACTGCACCTGCCGCCAAGCCGCTCGGATCCGCCGCGGTCAGCCCGGCACCAACAGACCCCGCCGCGTGAACTGCTCCTGCCGCTGCGCTGCCGGTCTGCTCATCTCCTCCGCTGTGGCCCCCAGGCGACCAGCGGCGGACAAAGCCTCCACATCTCCTCCGCTGTGGCCCCCCCATGTCACCAGCGGTGGACAAATTGCCTCCACTCTCCGCTGCAGGACTACATTACACCGGCCCTCTGCTCGTCGCACAGCACGCAGCACCAAGCTCTAAGGCCTAGCCCACGTGGTACGCCTCCTTAAAGGCACAGGCCCCAAGGCTGGAAACAGGCCTCCTGCCGCTACAAGGGGACAGCATCAGCCACAGCTGGAAGCTGGAAGCGAAAACTGTGAGTGTTTCAGCTAAACTGTGAGTGTTGCCCAACACGTGTTCTCCTTTGTTTTCCCGTTCTGCCCAACACGTGTTTTCCCTTTGTTTTCCTGTTCTCCACTGGCCCGTCTGCACCCCCGCTCCGTAAAATACCTGTACCTGCCCCCCTCAGCAAAAGGGGTTAGGTGTCTCGACTGCCTCTCCCACATCCCACTCCTCTACCCTAGTGCCACTAGCATGGCCAGGCGCAGCCACACAGATTTTGCCCTGCAGATGCCTCCTGCGCGGCACATCGCCACCCACTCACGGGAGGATGTTCTGGAATGGGAGGCCCACGCTGTCAGAGAAACGAGGGCAGCTCCGCTCCTGTGGGACTCAGTCTGTGCCCACATTGACCACCTCACCAGCTCCACCAAATGGGCCCCAAACAGGCGTCGCTACAGAGGGTGCAGGGCGGGGGCACTTACGAAACTCAAGAGGAGAGGCCTGCGCACACCCCTCCCCGCCATCATACTATCGAACGTTCGGTCCCTTCCAAATAAGCTTGACGAACTGTTCATCCTGCTTGGCAACAAACGCGAGCTGGAAGGGTGCACCCACATCCTCTGCTTCACAGAGACATGGCTGAAAGACGCCATCCCCGACAACTACCTTCTCCTTCAGGGATACAATCTCATTCGAGCTGATCGCGACCCGACTCTCTCCGGAAAAAAGAAAGGTGGTGGCATCTGCCTCTACATCAACACCGCTTGGTGCATCAACACCACCACCCTGTTCAAGTGCTGCACACCAGACATCGAGCTCCTTCTCGTAAACTGCAGACCAGTGTACTCCCCTAGAGAGTTCTCCTCCTTCGTTCTGATCGGGGTCTACATCCCACCCGACGCGGACACTTCAAGTGCAATGGGCAAGTTATGCGACTCCATCACCCAGTGGGAGACATCCCTCCCAGACTCCCTCTTTATCATCCTGGGGGACTTCAATAAAGCCAACCTCCGCCGGGAGCTCCCCCGCTACAAACAGCATATAACGTGCCCCACCAGGCAGGAGAACACCCTTGACCACTGCTACACCGTGCTCAAGGATGCCTACAAGGCCACTCAATGGGCTCCCCTTGGCAACTCTGACCACTGCCTTGTCCGCCTGATTCCCACCTACAGAAGGCAGCTAGGGTCCACCAAACCAGCCCTGAGAACTGTCAGAGGGGGCCAAGCAGCAACTTCAGGCCTGCTTCGAATGCACCGACTGGTCAGCCCAGGAGTCACTCTGCCTGGAGGAATGGGCTGAGAACATCACGTCCTACATCAGCTTCTGTGAGGAGTCATGCATCCCGACGAAGAGCTTCAAAGTCTTCCCCAACAGCAAGCCATGGTTCAATGGTAAGCTGAACCAGCTCAGGAAAACAAAGGCAGCAGCTCACAAATCAGGCACCCCAGAGGAGTTTCGGGAGGCCAGGAACACCCTAAACCGCGAAATCAAGGTGGCGAAGCGGAACTATTCAGACAAGCTGCGTCTCAGCCTCCAGTCCAACAATCCACGGGAAGTCTGGAGAGGCCTAAGGGCAGCCACGAACCTGAAACCTCCCCCTCAGCACGCTCCACCCAGCACAGAACTTGCCGAGAAACTCAACGAGTTCTATTGCTGGTTTGAGAGAGACCCCCTCACACTTGAGGCACAAGCAAGCGCACCAGAGACGTCACTCGGCACAGGTCTGGTAACTGTCCGAGAAGCTGATGTCCTGAAACAACTCCGGTGGCTTAACCCCAGGAAGGCCTCAGGCCTGGACGGCATGTCATCTATCTGCCTGCCAGGGGAGGACTGGGACCTTTTGGCCTGGGGGGAAAACACAAATTAGAGGCCTTTTTTTACAGCATACCAGCCCAAATGACATCACACACGTGCCCCATGTGCTATATTCCAGTAGTGGGAGAGAGATGAGAATAGCCTGAGATGGATCAGAGAGCTTATCTGTATTGCAGCCAAATCACACAGAGGCTACTTGCCTAATATCAATCCTGTACCTGCCAGTCTCTCACACAAGTCCTGAAAGCAGCCCCTTTGGAGTCTAGGGACTGTCTAACAGCAGACGTCCTGAAGTCTAGGGACTGTCTGCCAGCAGCCGTTCTGGAGTCTAGGGACTGTTTTCAAGCAGCTCTTCTGGAGTATAGGGATTGTCGAGTACTTTTCAACCTAGACAATACCTTATGTAGCTGTGCACATGCAGTCATTTTAACAATGGTGAGAGACCAGACAGATTTGTTCCCACAGACCCTGCAGGCAAGCCTCTACTCTGTATCATGCTATGTATGTTTACCAGCTTGTCCACCCTCTAATTGCTCTGTAATTGGGCATTTATTTGCCTCAGCCAGCCTACTGGTTCACATTGCCTTATACAAAAACATGAATGCACCAGGCACTGTACCAGCCCTAAATCATTAAATGAGAGGCAGCCTGGGGGGAAATCGCCTCTCTTCCCCCCTGGCCAGTCCTCCCCTGCTGCCTGCGAACCTGCGCAACCCAACTTGCTCCTGTCCTCACCCCTCTCTTTAACAAATCACTGGCCGAGGGCAAAGTTCCAACCTGCCTTAAAAAATCCACAATCATTCCGGTTCCCAAGAAGCCAGGAAACTGTGATCTCAACAACTATAGGCCAGTAGCACTCACCTCCACCATCATGAAGATCTTGGAAAGGCTGGTCCTCCACCACCTGAAGCACTCCACGGACTCCCTCCTAGACCCACTTCAATTTGCCTACAGGCCAAACAGGTCTATCGAGGACGCCATCAACATCACTCTGCCGCACATTACAGAACACCTTGACAACCCGAACACCTATGCCCGGATCCTTTTCCTTGACTTCAGCTCAGCCTTTAATACAATATGCCCAAACATCCTATACGACAACCTTGTTCATCTTGGCCTCGACCCCCTGCTGTGCTTCTGGTTCAAAGACTTCCTCACAGATAGGACACAACGAGTGAGGCTCGGCAACTGCTCGTCACAGGATAGAACCACAAACACAGGGGTGTGTACTGTCCCCTATCCTGTTTTCCCTCTACACGAACAGGTGCACCTCTTCCGCGGACTCTGTCAAGGTCATAAAATTTGCGGACGACACCACCATACTTGGGCTCATAGGCAGCGACGGCGAACACACGTACAGGGAGGAGATCGCACGCATCTGCAGGTGGTGCAAAGACAATCAACTGGTACTCAACGCTACAAAAACAGTCGAGCTTATAGTGGACTTCAGAAGGCGCCCTCACCCGCTCCACCCGGTCTCCATTGAAGGCATTGAAGTCTCCAGGGAGTCGAGCGTCCGTTTCCTGGGTGCCACCATCATGAAAGATCTTAGGTGGGCTGAAAACACCTTCAAGGCCCAGAAGAGGGCTCAGCAGAGGCTGTTCTTTCTGAGGCAGCTGAGGAAATTCGGGATGCCGCGGGAACTGATGATCACCTTTTACACCGCAACCGTGGAGTCTATCCTCTGCTCCTCTATTGTTGTTTGGTACGCAGGCGCTACTGCGAGCGACAGACTTAAGCTCCAGAGAGTAATCAATGCCGCTGAGAGGATCATCGGGTCCCCCCTTCCACCTCTGGATCTCCTACATACCTCCAGACTGTGGTCTAGGGCAAACAGAATACTGAACGACCCTACTCACCCTGGCAGCCGATACTTCGACCGTCTGCCTCTGGGACACCGCTACAGATCGATCCTCACCAAGACCACCAGACATTTGAACACTTTCTTTCCCCAAGCTGTTCTCCTACTGAACTCGCGCTACCACCCCTGCAAAGCCCCCCTAGCCGTGCACTGACGCTGCACTACTACCCAACTACATTTCACCCTCACCCCCGCCCCCCCCCCCCCCTTTTAATCTGTTTGATGTTTGCAGTCTTTTTTAGCTCCTTCTCCTATCTGTGTGAACTGATCTGTATAAAATCTGTATCTGTATTCTGATCTGTGTGAACTGATCTGTATAAAATCTGTATCTGTATACTCCTGCCGTGTGTACCACAAAAAATTCCGGGTGCGTCAATCGACGTACTTGGCGAATAAAGCTGATTCTGATATATATGAGAGAGAGAGTGTTTTGCCTGTCTAATTCCTTCTCATTTGTCTCTAATCACAAGTTGTAATTTGATCTCTCCCCTGTGCCACCTGGCTGCCATGGCAGAGATGGCAGATAAGCTCATTGGAAAGCACAGGATTGTAACAATATAGCCATTTGGTTCCCAACTGCTTCTGAGCCAAGTGCTTCTGCCTTACTGTTACCGACGTCTGCCTGGATTTTGACTACTCTCTGCCTGCCACCTGCACTGACGTCTGCCTGGATTTTGACTACTCTCCGCCTGCACCGACGTCTACCTGGATGTTGACTACTCTCTGCCCGCCGCCTGCACCGAAGTCTGCCTAGATGTTGACTACTCTCTGCCTGCCACCTGCACCGACCTCTGCCTGGATTTTGACTACTCTCTGCCTGCCTTATTTGTACAGTTTCACATTTTTTTAAGTTTATTCATACATTTAATTCATTCAACATTTTTTTGTTCGTCTTATTTATATGCAGAATGTCTAGTAGGCTTTTATTCTGATATATTTTGCCGAGTTATGACTTAAGAATTGGAGGCCTAAAATTCTTGAAAAAAAATGTAACGCTTTTCACTCATAATTCCACTTCATGCTTCCATCTGCTGAAAAGCTTTATGGAGATGAAGATTTCATTTTTCAGCACGACCTGGCACCTGCTCCTAGTGACAAATCCACTGGTAAATGGTTTACTGACCATGGTATTACTGTGCTCAATTGGCCTGCCAACTCTACTGACCTGAACCCCATAGAGAATCTGTGGGATATTGTGAAGAGAAAGTTGAGAGACACAAGACCCAACACTCTGGATGAGCTTAAAGTGGAATATAACCCAGCATTTCAACTTTGCTCTAAAACATTATTTACAGCATATTATATGCAACCAGCATTTTTTTTTACTAGACCAGCATTGGAAGGATTACACACAGAGCTTTAAAGTTCTGTGGAGAGAAATGCCGACCCACCGAAGTTTAGATAGATACATTTAAGTAAACACAATGTAACAAGTGAGGAATGTGACACACACTCTCTGACTGTGCAGGAGCTGGTGGACACACAGAGAGAGTGTGTCACATTCCTCACTTGTTACATTGTGTTTACTTAAATGTATCTATCTAAACTTCGGATGCGTGTGCATTTCTCTCAACGGAACTTTAAAGCTCTGTGTGTAACCCTTCCAATGCTGGTCTAGTAAAAAAAAATGCTGGTTGCATATAATATGCTGTAAATAATGTTTTAAAGCATGTCACATTCCTCACTTGTTACATTGTGTTTACTTAAATGTATCTATCTAAACTTCGGATGCGTGTGCATTTCTCTCAACGGAACTTTAAAGCTCTGTGTGTAACCCTTCCAATGCTGGTCTAGTAAAAAAAAATGCTGGTTGCATATAATATGCTGTAAATAATGTTTTAAAGCAAAGTTGATAGGCTGGGTTATATTCCGCTTTAAGGCCACTATCGAAGCATCCTGGGCCTCCATAACACCTGAGCAGTGCCACAGGCTGATTGCCTCCATGCCACGCCGCATTGAAGCAGTCATTTCTGCAAAAGAATTCCCGACCAAGTATTGAGTGCATAACTGAACATAATTATTTGAAGGTTGACTTTTTTGTTTTAAAAACACTTTTCTTTTATTGGTCGGATGAAATATGCTAGTTTTTTGAGATAGGAATTTTGGGTTTTCATGATCTGTATGCCAAAATCATCAATATTTAAACAATAAAAGGCTTTAACTACTTCAGTTATGTGTAATGAATCTAAAATATATGAAAGTCTAATGTTTATCAGTACATTACAGAAAATAATGAACTTAATCACAATATGCAAATTTTTTTAGAAGGACTTGTACACACACACACACACACACACACACACCTCTGTATATCTGATTTTCTAATATGTATATCTGATTTTACAAATACGGGGACTGCTTTATTGAAGCAGCACAAGTAACTATTTTTTGATTGGGTTATTTCAATTTTGTGGACTAAGCACAGCTATAACTGTATATATAAATTATTTATGATGACTATTATCTGAGAAATAGAACATTTTATCATATTTTCTATTTTAATTACAGTTTAAATTCATTAGGAGTCGGAGTCGGTGCATTTTCTCCCGACTCTAGGTACCCAAGAATTGCCCTGACTCAGACTCCTCGACTCCACAGCCCTGGTCTCTGCGTCCCATGTCCATGTGTGTCCCTGCGTTTGCGCTACTGCGCATGTGCCGCAGTGACAGCCGTTGTTCGGACAGGAGCAGGACAGCTAGGGGGCCGGCTGGGCGAGTGGGCGTGTGCGGCCGGGCGTACAGGCGGGCGCGAGCATGCGCGCTGACAGGTGACGGCGGTGACAGACCTAGAGCCCGTTATTAAACGGGCTAAGGTCACTAGTGAGCAATAAAACACAAATTGGAACAGAGCAAATACTGTGTGTGCATAAGCAGATTATAGTTCCAGACTGATAGCACTTTACAGGCAGCGTTGTAGGCAAGCCAGAGACCACAGCAGTCACTGTGGATATGCTGTGTTACAAACTACAGTGCGTAGCATGAATGATACAGGCATTATATGTCAGTCCACATACCCATCCTTAATGGTGCAGGGACCGGGGAGCATTCCGTGATGTAACACATCAGCATGTAGGTGCAGAGCATGGTATGAAGGGAATTGCAAAAGTCCTGGTTAGTGCTTGTTGGAAGGTAACGGTGGCTAGTGGGCCAGCATGGTCAGAGTAGAGGGAGAGACAGTGGATCCAGCATCCATCCAGCTATGCCGTGACAGACGCATGCTAATTGGCAAAGTGAGGCCTAATCAGGCTGCTCTTAATTCTGAAATCTATTGGAAATCTATTCCTAGTGTGTGGCACACATCAGATAGATTCCTGTCAGATTCGACATGACAGGCATCTGACAGAAATCTATCTGATGGTCAAATCTGCTGCAAATCTATAAGTATGGTCATGTTTAGTTTAGGCCCTGCAAATTCTGGCAAGCAGATGCAATTTGCATGTGTTTTGCATTTTAATTAGTCAAGTGACATTTCTGTAGCCTTTATTAGCATGCTCTCTCTGATCTGAGCACACACTGTCTTTTTATCTCCATTGCACAACTGTGAAGATATCACAGACAAGCTAAAACTGAGTGCAGAGACAGTCTGGTGTGACTAATAAATAAAGCACACTCTGGGGACATTTATCAGGAGTGTCTGAGACAAAATATTAGTAGGTTTTTAGAAATCCGTGCAGAAATGTCTCAGACAGCCTAAGAAATCACTATATAGTGCAGATTCCTTCTAAAACTGTTGTAAAATAGGAGGAGCTAGGAGGAGTCTCTCAGACAGTGCAGTGTGTGAGGGGAATTGCTGTTGCTGAGGTAACCAACACACCTGCTGTATTGATAGCAGCAGCCTTTGAGGAGGAATTTAGCAGGTGGGAGGAGCACATCACAAATCATGTATAGCCTGCACTCTGCAATCATGTCTAGCCAGCAGTTCTACACGTGCACTTCTTAAACTGCGCCAGTTTAGGGATGGATTTGCACTTTTCTTAACTGTAGTGCAGCTCTAGAAATCCATGCTAAATTGCCACTATTACCTAGGATTTAATAAAGTTCTTATTATCATGCAGAACTGTTCACCCTGCTGGTTAGAACAGATTAAGAAGAAAAAACTGTCGGTAAGGCGTTGATAAATCTCTCCCACAGAGTCTGCAGGGGGCGTGCATAACTTCTCCAGATTACAGCAGAGGAAGTGCATTCCTCTCTGGGTTGACAAAGCTTGACAAAGAAAAGAAGATTAGATATATTACAGAGACAGTGGGGGACATTTATCAAGAGTGTCTGAGACATAATATTGGTAGGTTTTCAGAAATGGGTGCAGAACTGTCTCAGGCATCACTAGATAGTACAGATTCCTTCTTAAACTGTAGTAAAATAGGAGGAGCTAGGAACTTCTCTCAGACAGTGCAGTGTATGAGGGGAATTGCTGTTGCTGAGGTAACTAATACATCTGTTGTATTGATACCAGCAAGCTCTGACGAGAAATTCAGCAGAGGGGAGGAGTACCTAACAAATCATGTCTAGTCTGCACTATCTTTAGAACTGCTATCAAGCACTTCTTAATCTGCAGCAGTTTAGGGACCGATTTGCACTTTTCTTAACTGTAGTGAAGCTCTAGAAATTCATGCTAAACTACCGCAATTACCTAAGATTTAAGAAGGTTCTTATTATCATGCAGAACTGTTCTCCCTGCTGGTTAGAACAGATTAAGAAGAAACAACTGTGTAAATCGTTGATAAATCTCCCCCAGTGCAACTAGAAAAGGCTGCAATAATCCAGACCACATTAAAAAGGTATAGGAACTTATAGGATAGAAGAAATAAGGCTGAAAATGTTTTTACAGAGTCTCTTTAAGGGAGGGATATAAACCACGCACAAACCTTTGCAGATGAATAGACATCCAAATCACCAGTGAAGTAGAAAATAAAAAACAGATATCTAAGAGCTCCTTAGGAAAGCATGGGAATACGATATTGATATTTATCAAATTTGTGTAGATTTTTAGCAGGCATATGACTATTAAAAGACAAAAATTATATGAAATATTAAGGGAGTCTGGCATTCCCAATAAACTGATAAAACGAATAAAAAAATCACAATGAAGTACACACAATCATATGTACGGATAGAAAATCAACTGAGATCATGCAAGGTCTAAAACAAGAAGACGGGCTGGCCCGGCCCTAGAAAACGTCAGAAAAATTCCAAATAAATCCAAAAAAATTATTCTAATAAATAAATCTGTACAGGTAATACCTTACGCAGATTATATCAACCTATATCGATTTAAATAATCATGCCAAGGAGGTAGGCCTGATAATAAACACTGATAAGACAACATTTCTAAGACAGTCAAGAAAGAAAGGACCACCACAGAACATAATAATAGGTGACGATAATCTAGAACCTGTAAAACATTTTAAATATCTCGGAGTCAACCTAGACAGCGATAGAAGTGAAACAGCAGAAATCCATGGAAGAATAACTCAAGCCAACAGCGCTTACTTTGCCTTATCACACATCTTTCACTCATGGGATATCCAAAGGAACAACAAAATCCGGGTATACATGACCATAATCAGGTCCATACACACACCAACGGGTGTGAAACATAGATAGTTACTTAGCAAGCAAAATGTATACTTTTGAAAGGAATTCCAGGATATGATGACCCCATTTTAGAAAGAAGACATCCCAAAGTATTCACTAAGAGGCATGGTGAGTTCATAGAAGATTTTATTTTTTGTCACAAGTTAGCGGAAAATGACACTTTGTGACAAAAAATAAAATAAAATAAAGTTTCCATTTCTGATATCTTGTGACCCAAAAAATGAAATCTGCCACGGACTCACCATGCCCCTCTCTGAATACTTTTGGGTGTCTACTTTCCAAAATGGGGCCATTTGTGGGGTGTGTTTACTGTCCTGGCATTTTGGGGGTGCTAAATTGTAAGCACTCCTGTAAAGCCTAAAGGTGCTCATAGGACTTTGGGCCCCTTAGCGCACATAGGCTGCAAAAAAGTGTCACACATGTGGCATCGCCATACTCAGGAGAAATAGTATAATGTGTTGTGGGGTGTATTTTTACACATACCCATGCAGGGTGGGAGAAATATCTCTGTAAATGAGGTTTTTTTTTAACACACAATTGTCCATTTACAGAGATATTTCTCCCACCCAGCATGGGTATGTGTAAAAATACACCCCACAACACATTATACTATTTCTCCTGAGTACGGCAATACCACATGTGTGACACTTTTTTGCAGCCTAGGTGCGTTAAGGTCAGTGTTCTCCCCAGGATCTTTTAGCCGGGTTCTCCACCCGGCTAGTTTTGGTGACCACCCGGCTGTCATCGGCTCACTTCCTCCTATGCTGTAAGCAGAGTTGCTTACAAAAGCACTGGCCCTGCATTCTCTCATCTCACCCCACCCGGCTACTATTTCATGCCACCCGGCTACTATTTCATGCCACCCGGCTGGAAAAAAAATTCTGGGGAGAACACTGAAGGTGCCCAAAGTCCTATGAGTACCGTTAGGATTTTACAGGTCATTTTGAGGCATTTGGTATCTAGACTACTCCTCATGGTTTAGGGCCCCTAAAATGCCAGGGCCGTATAGGAACCCCACAAGTGACCCCATTTTAGAAAGACAACACCCCAAGGTATTCCGTTAGGAGTATGGTGAGTTCATAGAAGATTTTATTTTTGTCACAAGTAAGCGGAAATTGATTTTTATTGGGGTTTTTTTCACAAAGTGTCATTTTCCACTAACTTGTGACAAAAAATAAAATCTTCTATGAACTCATCATACACCTAACAGAATACCTTGGGGTGTCTTCTTTCTAAAATGGGGTTAGTTGTGGGGTTCCTATACTGCCCTGGTTTTTTAGGGGCCTTAAACCGTGAGGAGTAGTCTAGAAACCAAATGCCTCAAAATGACCTGTAAAATCCTTAAGGTACTCATAGGACGTTCAGGCCCTTAGCGCACCTAGGCTGCAAAAAAGTATCACACATGTGGTATCGCTGTACTCAGGAGAAGTAGTATAATGTGTTTTGGGGTGTATTTTTACACATACCCATGCTGGGTGGGAGAAATATCTCTGTAAATGAAATTTTTTTAATTTTTTTACACACAATTGTCCATTCACAGAGATATTTCTCCCATCCAGCATGGGTATGTGTAAAAATACACCCCAAAACACATTATACTACTTCTACTGAGTACGGCAATACCACATGTGTGACACTTTTTTGCAGCCTAGGTGCGATAAGGAGCCCAAAGTCCTATGAGTACCTTTAGGATTTCACAGGTCATTTTGAGGCATTTGGTTTCCAGACTATTCCTCACGGTTTAGGGCCCCTAAAAGGCCAGGGCAGTTTAGGAACCCCATAAGTGACCCCATTTTAGAAAGACAACACCCCAAGGTATTCCATTAGTAGTATGGTGAGTTCATAGAAGATTTTATTTTTTGTTACAAGTTAGCAGAAATTGATTTTTATTGTTTTTTTTCACAAAGTGTCATTTTCCACTAACTTGTGACAAAAAATAAAATCTTCTATGAACTCATCATACACCTAACAGTATACCTTGGGGTGTCTTCTTTCTAAAATGGGGTCACTTGTGGGGTTCCTATACTGCCCTGGCATTTTTGGGGGACCAAAACCGTGAGGAGTAGTCTGGAAACCAAATGCCTCAAAATGACTGTTCAGGGGGTATAAGCATCTGCAAATTTTGATGACAGGTGGTCTATGAGGGGCTGAATTTTGTGGAACCGGTCGTAAGCAGCAAGGTGGCCTCTTAGATGACAGGTTGTATTGGCACTGAAGTGCAGGAAGCGCAGGATGTTCTCAAATCGTGACCTGGACATGGCAGCAGAGAACATGGGCATGTGATGTATTGGGTGCGTAGACCAATATGACTGCAATACATTCTTTTTGACTAGACCCATGTTAAGGAGAAGGCCCAAAAAAACGTTTTTGCGGAAACTTGGAGTGGTTTCCACCAAAAAGACTGGGCATGGTAGCTTCTCGGATTAGCGGTTGCATATTGGTCTCAGCCACAATTAAGTCGTAGAGATCCACGGTGCAGAACAGATTAAAAAAGTCTAGGGCCAATCCTAGATTATCTGTCTCCACCTGGACTCCAGACTGGGCAGTGAAAGGGGGCAGTACGGGTGCGGCGGAACCAGGGGATTGCCAATTGGGATTTGCCAGCACCTCTGGGAGACTATGAGTAGTACGGGCCGGTTTGCTGGTGGCTGCGACTCGGGTCTTAATGCACGTGCCACCAAACCAGTTTCTACTACCATGCTGGTGGTGCTCGCCACTTCACCAGGGTCTACGGCAGTACTGGTGCTAGGTCCAGGAGATGCTACGCTGCTGGTGCATGCCTCACCAAGAAAACGCGGATCAGCGCCAGCACCACTCTGCTGCCCTTAAGTCTGATCCTGCGGTCCAGTGACATGGGTTGTGGTACGCCTGGCTCTAGCCGGGATCTCAACCTCGTCATTGCTATCGGTCAGAGAGCCACTGCTGTTCACCGGTTCGTATTCTGACCCGGATGATTCATCGGATGAGGCTTCCCAATCGCACTCACCCCACTGGGCCAGAATCTCAGCGGCCTCTTCAGCGGAATACCCCTTTTTTGCCATGGTGGACTGCTAAATTTAGGGGGTATTCCTCTGAGACTACCCAGGAAAAAAGCACCTACCTAGCAAAAGGGAGTACTTGTGAAGTAGAAAGCTGTGGTCACTGAGTTTTGATAAAAAAAAAAATCAAAACTGATCTTTACAGCACCACAGTTATTGTACAGTGTTTTTTGCAGTGATCAGGAAAAAAAATTCTGTCACTGCAGTGGGGCGGGTGAGGGTTTGGCCAGGTGATCAGAAGCCTGCAGGGGGCAGATTAGGGCCTGATCTGATGGGTAGGAGTGCTAGGGGTGACAGGAGGAGATTGATGGGTGTCTCAGGGTGATTAGAGGGGAGAATAGATGCAATGAATGCACTGGGGAGATGATCGGAAGGGGGTCTGAGGGGGATCTGAGGGTTTGGCTAATTGATCAGGAGCCCACACAGGGCAAATTAGGGCCTGATCTGATGGGTAGGTGTGCTAGGGGGTGATAGGAGTTGATTGATGGGCGTCTCAGGGTGTGATTAGAGGGGGAAATAGATGCAATCAATGCACTGGGGAGATTAGGGGGGTCTGAGGGCGATCTGAGGGTGTGGGCGGGTGACTGGGTGCCCGCAAGGGGCAGGTGAGGGTCTGATCTGATGGGTATGATGGGTAGCAGTGACAGATGGTGACAGGGGGTGATTGATGGGTGATCAGTGGGTAATTAGAAGGGAGAATAGATGCAATCAATGCACTAGGGAGGTAATCAGGGGGGGGGGGGGGGACTGAGGGCAATCTGAGGGTGTGGGCGGGTGATTGGGTGCCCACAAGGGGCAGATTAGGGTCTGATCTGATGGGTAGCAGTGACAGGTGGTGACAGGGGTGATTGATAGGTGATCAGGGTGTGATTAGAGGGGACAATAGATGCAAGCAATGCACTGGCGAGGTGATCAGGGTGGGTCTGAGGGCGATCTGAGGGTGTGGGCGGGTAAATGGGTGCCCGCAAGGGGCAGATTAGGGTCTGATCTGATGGGTAGCAGCGACAGGTGGAGACAGGGGGTGATTGATGGGTGATCAGTGGGTGATTAGAGGGGAGAACAGATGTAAATAATGCACTGGGGAGGTGATCAGGTGGGGTCTGAGGGTGATCTGAGGGTGTGGGCGGGTGTTTGGGTGCCTGCAAGGTCCAGATTAGGGTCTGATTTGATGGGTAGCAGTGACAGGTGGTGACAGGGGGTGACGGGGTGATTGATAGGTGATTACAGGGGAGAATATATGCAAGCAATGCACTGGTGAGTTGATTAGAGGGGGCCTAAGGGCGAGGGCAGGTGATTGGGTGCCCGCAAGGGGCAGATTAGGGTCTGATCTGATGGATAGCAGTGACAGGTGGTGACAGGGGGTGATTGATGGGTGATCAGTGGGTCATTAGAGGGGAGAACAGATGTAAACAATGCACTTGGGAGATGATCGGAGGGCGGGTCTGCGGGCGATCTGAGGATCTAGGCAGAGTTAAAGTTCCCTTTAAGGACCAGAGACCGCTGGTACCAGAAACGGCGGAACACCGACAAATACTGACGGATCACTGCAATTCTCCCCCGCAACCGCTGTCCACGCTGCATGCCAGGAACCTCAGCCACCCACTCTGCCATCTCATTGATGGCAGAGTTCCTGTGAGCCAGTCAGGAGTCGCTTTCATTGGCTCATGACCCTATCTATCAATGTAAGCCAATGGGTTGTTGCTTATGTTGATAGACAGGCTCCTGACCCACTTACAGGGCTTTGCCGTTAAAGAGACGGCAGAGTAAGTGAGCTGTGGCAGGGAGACACGGCAAGATCGTCGGGAGCGATGTATTGAAATCTACTACCTGCCAGCCAGATCGGCATCAAAACACGGTGTAGATTCAATTACATTTAATTAAATAATGCCAGTATACAGATCAGGGGCATACCTACAAATCATGCCCCCCCCCCCCCCCCCAGCAAAACTTTGATGGGGCCGCCTTAACCACTTAACGACCAGCTAACGCCGATAGGAAGCGGCTGGACGTTTGTGGATTTCCACAACGAGCGGCCGTTTTCTGTCAGTTCCCGGCGGGGGGCTCCGTGAACAGCCTGCGAGTCTCCGGTCACGGCTCACAGGCTAAATGTAAACACCCAGGGAAGAAATCCCTGGGGTTTACATCGTACGGCGCTGCTGTCACAGCAGTGCCGTAAAGGAGATCGGCAATCCCCGGCCTCTGATTGGCCGGGGATAGCCGGCATCTGATAGGCTGAAGCCTATTAGAGGCGGTACAGGACGGATCGCTGTCCTGTACCGCCTATTCTGAGGAGGAGAGGGAGGGAAGGAGAAGGAGAGGGAGGGGGGGAATAGCGCTGCGGAGGGGGGCTTTGAGGCGCCCCCGCTACACACACATAGCCAGCGGTGATCAGACTCCCCCAGCAGGACATCCCCCTAGTGGGAAAAAAAAAGGGGGGGGGGGGAGTCTGATCGCCCTGCCTAAAACCTGATCTGTGCTGGAGGCTGAAGAGCCCACGTAGCACAGATCTGCCAAAACAGCCCTGGTCCTTAAGTGGTTAACGTGGAGCTGAAGACTCGGAAAAAAAAATAAGAGTTTCACTTACCTGGGGCTTCTGCCAGCCCCCTGCAGCCGCACTGTGCCCACAACATTAGCAAACAATCCTCCAGTCCCCCGCTGCAGCTCCGTTTCTTTACTGCCGACTTACAAGTCGACAACCACTGCGCCTGCCCAGCCATAGCCAAACTCATATACGAGAAAATCTCGTATTGCGCCTGCGCAGGACGATCCTGGCAAAGCAAGCAGGAGCAAGGATGCATGCAGCCAGGGCTACGCAGACGCAGTGGCCCGCCGACTCAGTGGCAGCGACGGACTGGAGAATTGTTTTACCCAGATGCGGGCACAGGACATCTGCAAGGGGGCGGTAGAAGCCCCAGATAAGTTAAACTCCTTTTTTTTAACCTTACAAGTTTATTTTAACCTCCTTGGCAGTAACCCCGAACTACACTCAGAGGAGTCAACGGAAGCTCAATGCAAAGCAATAGCATGCAGCGGGCGTTTTTACTCACCTCCCAGAGGATCCAGATGCCAGCAGCCATTCTCCTTCCAGTCCTCAGAGGCTCTGAATCGCTCTGGTGAGATCACCGTCGGCGATCTCACTACATGGTTACAGATCCACCCAGAGGACGAAGGGAAAATTGCAGCGCTGGATTTCAGGGAAGTAAGTGCTGAGGCCGCTGCAGGCATTCTGGCGGCATGAGTGTTTCCTGATTTTAAGGTCTCAAACGTGCTGAAAAGAGAGGTTAAAGTCAATGGGAACCTTTATTAAAGAGAACCCGAGGTGGGAATTACTTTTACTATTGGGGCACAGAGGCTGGTTGTGCGCACTAAGACCAGCCTCTGTTGCCCCATCGTGTGCCTCCATGTCCCCCCTGCTCGCCGCTATACCCCCCGCATTGCTGGCGACACGCAGCGTGTCGCCAGCTCAATGTTTACCTTGCGCTGTCAGTCAGCGCTGCTCCCCTGCCTCCTCCGCATCGGCGCACCCGCCCGTGTCCCTTCCCTCCCGCTGATAGGAGGGAAGTGACGCGGCGGGTGGCGCCGATGCGGAGGAGGCGGGGGAGCAGCGCTGACTGACAGCGCAAGGTAAACATTGAGCTGGCGACACAGCCAGCAATGCGGGGGGTATAGCGGCGAGCAGGGGGGACATGGAGGCACACGATGGGGCAACAGAGGCTGGTCTTAGTGCGCACAACCAGCCTCTGTGCCCCAATAGTAAAAGTAATTCCCACCTCGGGTTCTCTTTAAAAAAAAAGCCAGATACTTACCTAGGGAGAGGGAAGGCTCTGGGTCCTATAGAGTCTTCCCTCTCCTCTCCTGGTGCCCGTTCCAGCGCTGGCTCCCCCGTAGCAGTATATGGCTAAATAAGTCAAATACTGCTCTCTCCGCTGCTGAAGGGAGGCTTCAGGAGCCCGAGGGCTCCCAAAGACGGGCCGCTCCATACTGCGCACGGAGATTTAAATGGGGGAGCCAGCGATGTACTGAGGGCACCACGGGAGAGAAGAAGGAAGGCCCATTAGGACCCAGAGCCTTCCCTCTCCTTAGGAAAGTATCTGTTTTCTTTGTTTTGTTTGTTTGTTTGTTTTTAAAGATTCCATTAGCTTTAGGCTAGGTGCACACATAGCAGAAACACTAGCATTGCGGAAAACGCTGCATTTTTCCCGCTAATGGAAGTCTATAGGCCGCAGGAAAAATGCGTAAAAAAACGCATGTGTTTTCAAAACCCGCGTTTTAAAAAGGCTGGTTTTGTTGCATAGTATTCATAAACGCATCAAAAACTCACATAATAAAAGTCAATGGTAACGCAATGGTATGTGTTTTCCATGCGTTTTCCAAGTATTTTTATATGCGGTTTTTCCAAAAAATAATTAGTTTTTGCTGTATTTCCGCTTCCTGTTGTCTTCCTAGTGATGTGCATAAATGGAAATATAAAAACGCATGGAAAACGCATATGTGTTTTGTATATGTGAACCGCAAACATATTAAAACGCAAGCAAAACTCATCGCAAACGCACCAAAAACTCAGTAAACCGCAAACAACATTAACATAAAAAAATAAACATTAACATAAAAAAAGGCATAAAATGCAGCCTTTCACGTTATGTTATGTGTGTACCTAGCCTTAATGTCCTCAACTCTTCCCTTGCCTTACTTGGTATGGGGGCAATGGGGGATTATCATACAAGGTGGGGGATCCATCATTTCATACAATGGTCATAAAACAAGTGTGGCCATCAGGATCGTCACACCAGTAAGTGTAGCCACACACACACACACACACTCACAAAAACCTAATCTGGAGCATCAGAGAAAGGAAGGTTGGGGCCCTCCCACAACTCTGGGCCTCCCTGCAGTTGCAATGTGGCTGCTCCCTTCCTGTTACACCCCCGAAACAGATGCCAAAAAGCACAGAGACCAAACATGCAGTTGAGGAAGTGAGTGTCACAGTAACTACAGAGCATCCTGCCTTTGCATGCCTTCTTGTACTATGCAGTCTTGGAGGATCTCGACCTTGTGTTGCCATAAGTATATGTTTTTGCAGATGAGCAATATGCTCCCAGTATTCTTACTGCATTACAATTAACTAAAGCCAGAAATATCGGTTTTTGCAGATGGGCAATATGCTCCCAGTGTTCTTACTGCATTACAATTAACCTCTAAAACGCGCATGGACAGTTTACACCAGACCTCCCCTCCCCCAATAACATGACACTAAATTGATGCCAGAAGGCTTGAAACCTGCCCATTAAAATGAGTTTTCCTGGATCTACAATGCACACTTTGTTCATCTTCCTGTAATTTCTACGTATCTGATTGCACATACTGTAATAGCAGATAGTAAAGATCATTTATAAACAGTGGGCCTTTCGCAGCCCTATACGTTAGCTGAAAGCTGAAATGTATATCAGTACAGTAGAGAATATAGACATAGCCCATCCCCTGCAATACTTCACGCAGTGACGATGCATACTGGACTCTTACCTTTTCCTGAGCTCTGCTGAGTCTTTTCTGGACGTTCTTCGCAAATATACCTGTTTTCATATCAGCCATGGCTGCTGGTCTAGGGAGCCAAGTGAGAGGAATTAGATGGAGCCTAGAGGCTGAGAGGGAATGAGAAGGGAGGGGAGGGGAAAGGAGGAGCCCAAGTGTCATGAGATAAAAAGACGCTCACTACAATGAAGGAAAGAGGGGGAATAGAGAATGCAATGAAAGGCAGTAAGCAGGGAGTTTAGGGAAAATCAAATGTAGATTCTCGTTATAAATGAATATTTACAATTACAGTTTCGTCTGCGAAAATAAAGGAAAGCAAATGCAGAATAAAAATATAAGCGTTCTTTATTGAGAGAATGACATATTGATCTACTATGTTCTGGTTTATATTTGTAGTTGTCCGCCAGGGTTGAAAATATATTTGCATATCTTGACTGAGAATTTGTTGCTGTCCAACGTGCTGAAATTGTGCACTCAGGAAAGGAAAAGCCGATAGTGCTGATGTCTGAACTTCAATGCGAGTATTTAGGAGGAGGTTTGGATAGTTTAGTTGAAAAAGACATTTCTCAATCAAGTTCAGGAGAAAACAAAAAAAAAAAATTAGTAAAAATTATAGTATATAGTCTTGTCGCTAACTGTCCCTCAGAGGAGCTCACAATCTAGTCCCTACCACAGTCATAGGTATATGTATGTATTGTGTAGTAGTAGTATATATATTGTAGTCTAGGGCCAATTTCAGGGGGAGGCCAATTAACTTATCTGTATGTATTTTGTAGGGGAATGTAGGAGGAAACCGGAGTAGCAGGGCGAGAGCGCTAACCACTATGCCACCGTGCTGCCCATATATATATATATATATATATATATATATATATATATATATATATATATATATATATATATATATATATATATATATATATATATATATTACATTTTATATTGAATATTTCTGTCTTGCATTCTCACATGTTCCAGGAGAAGGTAAAAAAAAAATTTGAGTTGTTGCAATTTCTGATTTTGAGTTTTTGAGCAATAAAGTGTACCCCCCATGTATGAACTAAGCCCTGACTCCTATATATACAGTATATTCCTGCGTATAAGGGTGGCCATAGATGGTACAATTTTTCTTTTTCTTTCGATTAGATAATTTAGTTTGATTATTCTGTTAGATCGAATATAAAGATTTTTCCAGCATGTCCGATATGATTTTTCTTGAAAAAACGGGATAATCGTTCGAATTTCTTGATCGAAAAAAACATATTTTCAACTTTCATTCGATTCGATCATTTCGATTGAATAAACGGGATAATCGAAAGTTTTTATTGTGCCATGTATGGCCACCATAAGACTACTTTTTTAACCCTTGAAAATCTTCTGAAAAGTCAGGGGTCGTCTTATACGCCGGGTGTCATTGATGCCGGGTAATACGCCCTATCCTGTTACCAACTCTCAGATCTCGCTGCTGAGGACTGTAGTGAAGTGGTGCAGGCGCACATGTGCGAGATCTGAGAGGCAGAGAAGGAGGTAAATAGGATACAAGGGTGGGCCAGAAGGGTGAAAGAGGCGTGTTTTATGGGCACAGCGCGATCTATTCTTCCATATTGCTCTGATAAACAGGGAGACGGGAGAGCTGACTAATCCAATCAGACAATCGCCTATATAATGTTATATACTGGGTCCCTCATCCAGTACAGCGCCACTATCTGTTCAGACATAGCACCAGTATATGATTTTTTTTATTTTTTTATTTGGTGTGCATTGGAAGAGGGTTAGTCTTATACAGCGAGTATATCCCAAACTCTATATTTTAACTGGAAAAGTTGGGGGGTCGTCTTATACACCCAGTCGTCTTATACGCCGGTATATACGGTATATGTTTTTTGGCAGGCTTCACAGTGTGCGGGAGTGCAATAGAGAGCACTGAGGATTATGTTTTATCTTTAACAGATGCTTTGCAACATGACTTACCACACTGCAATACACTACCTTTGCGACATTTACCGTTTGGCAGGTGAGTTCAGAAATAACGAGTTGTGGAATCATTACACACAGAGTGCACTGTGTTACAGCTAAACGTGCGCGTTAACAGTAAGGGTGAAGGATACTTTACCTTGACTACATGCTTCACTGTAACTGATGCAGCATAAGCATAACATGCGTCGGCCTGTCCCCATCTGTTGCCGTTGCATTCCCTGTGACAGCAGGAATGCAACGGCCACTGTTAACATGGCCTAACTATAAAGAACCCCTTCCTAAGTAGATGGCAAAACCTTGCTTCCTCCATATGCAGATCATTCCGCCTTGTCCTTTATACAAGCCTATGAACAAAAATCTCATCTGTCAAGCTTATGTATTGCCCACTGATATATTTATACATGTTAGCCATCTTTATTCCAGGCTAAATGAACCCATTTAAACTACCTTTGTTGGTAAGTGAGACTTTCCATCCCTCTGATTAATGTAGTTGCCCATCTACCGTATATACGGTACCTATTCTACTATGTCAATGTCCTTTCTATAGTGTGGTACCCAAGACTGTATTTCATACTCCAGATATGGCTTCACAAGTGATTTATACAGAGGGATTAGTATACTAGTACCTCATGATTTTATTTCTCGTTTTATGCACCTCAGAATTGTTTAAATAAGTCTTTGTATTTGTGCATTAGTTAAAAAAATGTGGCCATTCTTACCTCATATATTTGTTTTTGAATTGGCATACAGTATATTTACTTTTTTTTTTTAAAAGACACCTGAAGTAAGAGGGATACGTAGGTTCATAGGCGTAGCAATCACCCCTGCAACCCCAGGCATCGCAGATGGGCCCAGAGGCTTTGGGGGCTCCTCTTCCTTCCTCTCTCCAACCGCAAGTTAGCAAACAACCCTCCCTGTTCACTCACAAAAACCGTGTGCAGGAGCATGTATAATATTTTTCCTGCTTCCAGACACTGCTTTACAGCAGAACACTCTCTGCCATTCGTCGGCTACCGATCACGTGAATCACATGGGATTCGGGTACCAAGGGGGCCCCATGCTATCATTATTGCAATGGGGCCCTATTAGGTCTAGTTACGCCCCTGCGTAGGCTGCCATATTAATTTCCTTTTAAAACATACCAGTTGCGTGGCACCCTGCTGATCTGAGGGCTCATTTCCACGGGCAGTTGAACTGTGTGCTCAGCAAGCAGTTACCAAGGAGCATTGAGCAGTTAGTGGGCAGCAGCAAGCAGTTATCAGGCAGCAGCAAGCAGATGTGAGAGTTTGAGAGCCATTTCACTGCCTATCAACTGTCCGAGGAAAAGAGGCCTTACTAGCTTCAGTAGTGTCTGACTCACACCATAAACAAGCATGCAGCTAATCTTATCAGAAACATCTGATCTACATGCTTGTTCTGGGTCTATGGCTAAAAGTATTAGAGGCAGAGGATCAGCAGGACACCCAGACAATGTGAATTGTTTAACATTAAATAAATATCCCTCTCAATTCAGATTCCCTTTAAAGAGACACCGAAGCAAACTTTTTTTCCCTATTTTACCTTATAAGCCTTGCAATTTCTGATTTTGAGTTTTTGAGCAATAAAGTGTACCCCCCATGTAAGAACTAAGCCCTGACTCCTATATATATGTTTTTTGGTGACAGTCACCATCTCCAATATTGAGCACAAGGTGTCCGCAGGCTTCACAGTGTGTGGGAGTGCAATAGAGAGCACTGAGGATTATGTTTTATCTTTAACAGATGCTTTGCAACATGACTTACCACAGTGCAATACACTATCTATGTGACATTTACCGTTTGGCAGGTGAGTTGAGAAATAACGAGTTGTGGAATCATTACACACAGAATGCACTGTGTTACAGCAGTAAAGGTGAAGCATACTTGACTACATGCTTCACAGTAACTGATGCAACATGAGCATAACGTGCCCTCATTTAGCGGCGGGGACGCTGCGGATTACTTGGCATTAGAGCACTGAAGCGACGTATAAGGTGAAATGGGGAAAATAAGTTCGCTTCAGTGTTTCTTTAAAGGGGAACTGAAGTGAGAGTGATATGGTGGCTGCCATATTTATCTCTTTTTAAACAATACCAGTTGCCTGGCTGTCCTGCTGATCTATTTGGCTAAAATAGTGCCTGAATCACACCAGAAACAAGCATTCAGCTAATCTTGTCAGATCTGTGTCATGATCGCTGCTTCAGCAGGTATTGCTGGAAGTAGTAGTGCTGCAGCTCAGGCAGTTCTGATCACTTTCCATGCAAGCTGCATAGCTTTGTCTGCCTTTCCCTGCTGTCAGCTTGTGACTGATTATCATTCACCTGTGTGGGAATCTGCATGTCTGCTCCCATTGGATGACCTCAGTATAAAGATCTGCTTCCTGCAGGACTCATCGGGTTTTCATAGCTTCAGTTTAAGCCTGTCTTGCTGTTGCTTCAGCACCCGATCGTGTTTCTTGTTCTAAAGATACTTTGCTGGTCTTTGCATCATATATTGGTTCATTGCCAATATATATGCATACCAGCACGTTTATTATTTTCCTTGTATTCGTGTTACGTTAATACATCAGTGTCGCTGATGTATACGTACACGAACTGTTTATATCCTGTGTGCAGTTAGTCAGCTTTCCAGCACGTTTTGGTAGGTTGCGCGTATCGTGATCACCCGTGCTGAGTTAGTTACCCTGCTCCTGGTTCTGTTTGTGGATTGCGTTCATCTCTGCGAAGAGATAACGAATCCTTCTGAATCCTGTTCTGTTACCGTTTGTGGATTGCGTTCATCTCTGCGAAGAGATAGCGAATCCTTCTGAGTCCTGTTCCCTGTATTACTCCAGTCCTAGTCAATGTTCCTGCTTATGTCATATATCGGTTCATTGCCGATATATACATATGTTAGTCAGACGTTACAAATAATTTCATTGATAGCTGTAATTGTAATACGCTAGGAAAACATACTTATTGTATATTTGTCTGTGTTACGTTCATCTATCTTGATCCTGCTATTTCCTGACTATCCTGTCCTGTCTTTGTGAGGCACGCCATCGCTGCAACGCATTGCTGCCTCATTCCAGTCTGTCTTGTTGTGGACGCTTGCTGTCACTAAGTAGCGGCTAGCTAGCAAGCGTTCATTCTGTCTACCTGTCCTGATCTCCTCAGTTCTGGTTTATGCGCTCAGCACTACCTTGCGCTGAGACGTTATCGCAAAAGTATTGTTTGTAGCTGTCGGATCTGCACCGGCTCTGTGCGCCACAATCTCGTATTGGAGTCAGTCCTCCCCTCCACTATACTAGGGATAGCCTGTTTCCTTGTGCTGGTGTGTGTAACTCCTTCACGTCAGCTCATGCGTTGCATGCTGACTGTGGAGAATACACCACCAAGCCTTACAATCTGACACTAATGTCAGAAACACCTGATATGCTGCATGCTTGTTCAGGGGCTATGGCTAAAAGTATTAGAGGCAGAGGATCAGCAGAATAGTCAGGCAACTGATATCGCTTAAAAGTAAATAAATATGGCAGCCACCATATTTCCCCTCACTTCAGTTGCCCTTTAAATTCTTCTTCTAGTAGCACGACAGTCCATTTCAGACCTTGGCTTGCTTCACATTAGGGCTAGTCAATGAGATTCAAATAATTTTAAGTTGAATGCTTAGGCTAGTTTCCACTAGGGGAGATTCAGAGTGATTCCCTGCACATACATTTGGAAGGGAAATCCCTGCCTATTGAAATCATGGCCGGTCAACAGCATTTATACCCATTACACATGTAAATTCTCATAGCCATGAATGGCACAGCTAGAGAGGGATTTAGAAGCATACTTGCATCAGAACAAGTGCTGACGTGCACCAATGCTATTGTCACAAACCCCGAAGTCCCCTGTCACACTTCTCACAGCCATACCCTGCACATAGATTTTTCAGTGTTCAGGGCTAGAATCTATGTACCAGCTAGCTGAGAGCAGGGTAAAAGAAAACCGGGGCGCACACATACAATTAGGACAACTAATGTGAGAAGAATATGGAGGCTGTCATATTTATTTCCTTTTAAAGAACAAGTGACACCCATGCTAACCTAGAAATGAAAACACATATATAAGTAGATAAATACTAGTTCTACTTACATAACCGATGTGTTGCACTGTCCACATTATGATTCCTGTGAATTTTATAAAGGAAAAGCAGAGAATCCTATTCTAGACAGTTTCCATATTTGTTACTTTTGACCTCCTGACATCGTTTTTTTTTCCTCACTCTTTTTTTTTCCTCTTGCTAATTGCGTATTCGTAATTGCCCTCCTCCCAGAGTTTTCAGACACTCCCACTGAGGTGTATATTAGGAGGTGCACTGTCATATGTCATTAGAACATACATGTCAAACTCCGGCCCACGGGCCAAATCTGGCCCTCAGAGTCATTAAATTTGGCCCTCAAGTGGTTTCCCCACTTTGCATTATGTTTGGCTAGACTACCAGAGAAGCTATATTGGGGGTGAAGTTCTAGATCACCAGGGAAGCCATATGGGGGAGGGAGGGGGGAAGCACTAGACCACAGAGAACTGTAGGGAGGGGGGCTTCTAGACAACATGGAACTGTATAGGGGAGTAGAGGAGGGCACTAGACACCAATAATCTATATAGGGGAGTAGGGGGGGACTATACACCATGAATTGTATAGGGGAGGGAGCCACTAAACACCAGGGTACTGTATGAGGGAGGGGGGCCACTAGACACCAGGGAACTGTGTATATGGGAAGGAGGGGGCCCACTAGACACCAGGGAACTGTATAGGGGAAGGAGGAGGAGCACTAGACACCAGAGAACAGTACTGTATAGGGGAGTGAGTGGGGTTCTTAGACATCAGAGAAATTTATAAGGAAGGGGGGGGGGGCATTACACATTAAGAATGGCCCACAACTTGCTCCCAGTGTTCAATGTCGGCCCATTTTGTATTTGAGTTTGACACCCCAGCATTAGAAGAAGGGGGAAATAAAGGGAGGAGGAGGAATATATAATAGATAAAATGACCCCCCAGCATGCAACTGTTTGGCAATGGCAATTAAAGGGCAAGTGATCCTAAAGTATGTGATAACTCCAAACCATAACAGCAGAAAAAGTTTTGAATGCAGGATTAGCATCTTTATCTTTTAATACACTCAGACCAGTTGTGTAACGATTGTGGAATTCTCTCCGTGATCAGCGCACAAGACGTGTGCGCTGACACTACGGAAATCCTCCACAAACGTATAATTTGCGGAAACCCAGCAGAAGGTGCAATGCACCTGTAGAGGGAAATTCCTGTGGGCAGGGGGAGCTGTGGAGTGCAGAGGAACAGCTCCTCTGCTCTACCACACACGCCAGACAGGAATTGCACGAAGGGACGGAACGAAATCGCAAGAGAGGCGATTGAGAATGAGCACAGAGACAGATAGTATGTGTGTGCACCAAACTAGTCACCAACCCGCGACGGTGCACACACCACAGCAGATATGAAGTAGGAACGCGATCGCGAGAGGTGCGATCGCCAGACGTGACACAAGGTTACAGCAAGGCAGATCACGAGAGTAGCAAAGGCACAGATTATCATACAATGAGAAGACAAGAAAAATAACAAACGCTAACTGAACGCGAACACCGCACTCATTCGCAACAGTGCACGCGTTCGTGCGCGGTCTCCACGTGATAAGCACAATAGAGACAAGCACGCCTAACTAACCATCGACAGACAAACATGAAACAGAGGACGCGAGCGCTTGCTTAACGGTTACCTCACCGAGCCTCCAGAAAGCGTTCGTAGCAGACAAGACAGACACACGAAAACAGGAACAGGTGGGAGATAGGATCCACAGCACTAGCGAAAAGAGGCCAGTGAGATCCAGGGAGACAGAACAGAAGGATCCACCGCACTAGCACAGGATGCTAGTGCGATCCAGGTACAGAGTAGCAGAACAGAAGGATCCACAGCACTAGCGCAGGATGCCAGTGCGATCCAGGTACAGAGTAGCAGAACAGAAGGATCCACAGCACTAGCGCAGGATGCTAGTGCGATCCAGGGAGACAGAACAGAAGGATCCACAGCACTAGCGCAGGATGCTAGTGCGATCCAGGGAGACAGATCAGAAGGGGCTACCAGTAACAACCGCTCTTCCGGTTAGCACCCAGACACACAGAACGATTTCCTGTCGACCACCGCTGGGACAGGACAATCGCAACAGACAAACAAAACAGATAAGCAATCCTAACTGCACTAAGGAAACATGCCCAGTGCAGTTTCCAGAGATTACTCTAGGCTAATCTACAACAAAGAGCAAGGCTGACACTCCCGGCGAATGTCACACAGGATCTAACTCTTATGACCAGCAACTTACTGTGGGAAACATAGTTCTTTATAAAGCAAGCCCACAAGGCATGTGGCTAGGCAATCTGCATGACAAACATATGCAAATTCCTCAGCAGCAAGCTGCACAACTGACAAAAGGTCTCTCTTCCAGAGACCTGCAGAATGCAGACCTGAACAGTGATCAAAAGGCTGCCTGCGCAGGCAGCCCCGCGGATCCTCACAAGTTGCTGTTGAAATTTGATTTTTATGGTGACAACCCCGCTTTAAACAATACCAGTTGCCTGGCAGCCCTGCTGATCTATTTCACTGCAGCGCTGGTACAATTGGACACATTCACACTGCAGCAGTTGCAATTTCGATTAATCGCAAATGCGCTGCATGCAGAGTTTCGGGGGTGATTGCTCTGTGATTCTCGTTCTATTGAACGGGAATCACAAATGCAAATCGCGCTGAATCAGGAGATTTTGCCCGCAAATCGCGATTGCGGAGACGAACGCGATTGTGGGCAAAGTGCCGAGTGTGAACCAGCCCTTAGGCAACTGGTATTGCCAGTTAAAATACATTAAAAGCATCTAGAAATGCTCATTAGGCCTGGAACCCACTAGATCGCTTTTTTGAGCGTTTAGGGAGCGCTTTAAATCACTAGCGATTTCCCTGCGTCAGGAAGTGAAAAAAACAAATCGCTCTGCAAAAGCGCTTTGAAAAGCGCTTTACACAAAATCGAAGCATGCAGGTAAGCGCCAGGAGGGGAAAAAAAATGTGCAAAAAATCGAAATCTCTGCCGTCAGCGATTTCAATTTTTGGTTGTGAACAAGCCCTGAGGGCTGGTGCACACCGAGCAGATTTTCTGGCGTTTAGGAAACGCGTGGGTAATGCATTTCAATGGGATGGTTCACACCAGAGCGGGAGGCATTTTGCTGAAACGCATACTCCCGGGCTGAGGCATTTTTTGGATTGCGGAGGCATTTCTGCCTCCAATGTAAAGTATAGGAAAAACGCAAACCATTCTGAAAAACGGCAGTTCAGAGTGGTTTTGCAGGTGTTTTTGTTACAGAAGCTGTACAGTAACAGCTTTACTGTAACAATATATGAATTCTGCTACACTAAAACCGCTACCCAAAACCGCAAAACGCTAGCTGTAACGCTGCATAAAAATAAGAAAAAGCTTTTCAAAAACCACTAGCATTTTGTGGATCTGCTAGCGGTTTTTGGTGTGCACCAGGCCTAAAAGGAAATAAATGTGCAGCCTCCATTTCTCTCCCAGTTCAGGTGTAGAGATGTCGGCGAACGGTTCCCGAACTGTTCGCCGGCGAACATCTCACCATGTACTACTTCCGGGTCGCTATGACCCGGAGTAGTACGCCTGCGCTGGCTCCTGTTGCCGGGCACTTTCTGCGCATGTGCGTGACGTCATGAGTGACGTTACGCTCATGCGCAGAGAGTGCCCGGCAACGTGCAGAGAGTTCTCGGCAACAGGTGCGCGATCAAAGACGCGCACCGCCGGGCCAGCGCAGGCATACTACATAGCGACCCGGAAGTAGTACAGTCCCCACAGAGATTCACCCGCGAACGGTTCGGGCCATCTCTATTCAGGTGTTCTTTAAAGGACACCCGAGGCAAAAATAAACGAATGAAATAAACAATTGTATCTATCTTCCTTCTCCTAAAATGGTTTTTTAAGATATTCTGTATTATTTTATGTTTAAATCTACTTTTTAAGTTTTAACTGTTTTATTGTTTTTGCTCAATCACATACATTGAAGTATGCCAGAGCTAAAATCTATGAACTATTGAACCTTTTTATCTCTTTCCAGCTCTCAGAAGCCATTTTCTGCTAGGAAAGTGTTTTATAATTGGAATTTCTTATCAGTGAGGGTCACACTGTAGTCACTTCCTGTCTGAGTCACTTACCTACCTGATATTTAGCTCTTTCAGGTACAGAAAGAAAAAAATAAATAAAGCATAGTTATTTGTGTGCTAGGCACTGTATATACCCATGTCTAGCTCATCATGTCACATCTCACCTCGGGTATCCTTTAAAGTAAGTGTCTGTAATGCTGGGTGGGGGTCATACTTTCTGACCACCCAGCACAACAAGGGTAAGAGCTGGATAATGGAAGAGGTTACACAGGCTGCCCAGAGCAACTGCAGCTCTGGGCTTCCGATATCACTATAAATAAAACACAATGGCAGCGCAGTGTGATGTTGCGCTGCCTTAGTTCGCACTGTGCTGCCTTAGCAATAGCAAGCTTTCAGACTGGAACAAGACAGGACTATAGATTGGAGCGTAACTAGTAGCAACCGCAGCTCACAGTCACGTCCACAGAAGAAGAGCAAGCAGGCTAACAACATCCACCCAGGCAAGACTACAGGATAGAACGTAACTAATAGCAACTGCAGCCTATAGTTACGTTCCCAGAAACTAGAGTAGCAGGAATACTACAGTCACCAACATGGTGACGGCAGAACCCAAGCTATCTGGATAATGGACTTCACTGATCCACTGCGGATGCAGCGAACATCCATCAAGCATGGAACTAGGCAATACACAATAACAAGAAAAACAACAAACGGCTCAACTAACGGATAAATATATATTAGCAAGTCTGCATATATATTTATCAAGAACTAGCTAAAGCATAAATAATAAGGTCGCATAGAACTACAATAACAGAACTATACAGAGTAACAAGGTGCCCAGTAGATCAGCGTACTGACTACTATGATGGGCGGGGTACGAAATGGAAGGCAGACTTTTATGCCGGCATCAGCAAATGGATGCAGGTATGCAGATCTCCTCACAGCTGAATGGTAATCACTCAATCCTGAACTGGCTTGATTACCATTTGCTAGCTGGCTGTGGATGCAAAGGACCCCCATAAGAAATACATGCAGAATTATGTAACAACATGCTTGCAGGAAATCCAGGGCTATCTGGCCGCAGCTCAGCTGCAACAAGCAATTGGTGGAATGATGACAGCATCCTGAGCTGCCCAGAACTGCAGAGCGATTGCAAATGACAATGAGACCCATTGCAAATGCACAACCGAATGCAAGCAGATAAGCCAAAACTGTCTGTTTGCAGCTCCACTGCAATGGACAGAATACGCTACAGGAGGGATCCTTACAGTACCCCCCTCCTTTAAAGGCAGATTCCAGACGCCTATGTAAACTGGCATAATTCTCCTGAAACACACAAACCAGAAAATCAGATGTTGAAAGTCCAGCAAACTGATCTGACTGATAACTCATGAAGGTCTGGACAGCCCGACAAGACCAAATTCCAGAATCAGGCACACTGAGACTTAACCAATCGGAACCAGAACCTTCAGAACCATGCCTATCAGCACTACAAGCCCCAGTGTGATACCCATCAGAACTGTGATTTCCAGGGGAAAAAAACCCTGAAACTCTCTGAGCGATACCCACCACCTTCCAGGGACCGTCCAAAAATGCCAAACCTTTTAATGCAATGCCCACCAGAACTGTCCTTTCCAACACAGTACCCACTGTTGAACCAGTCCAAGGCACCAGGACAAGTTTCCTCAGAAATCTCCCAGAACACTTTGAAGCTCCATAGAGATCCCAAGAGGTTAGAACGCCCTTTAGGCGCACATGGAGAACTATCAAGAACCCCTATGGAAAACAGGGCAATTCTAGAGTAAAAGTTACAAAGACAAACATCGAGATCAGGGCTTTTAGGGACCAGAACCATCTCTGGGCATGCAGGCAGACTGGCGAAATCAGAACATATCACCACTAAGTAAGCATCTGAGTACGCTGACACACAAGACACACTTGGGCATTCTGGCACACAGAGCACATCTGGGCACACGGATACAAGAGAAACTTCTGGGAACGTCAAGGAACTGCGGACCTCAGAGTCAGTCACGATAGGACCGAAACCAGGACTGGGCAAAAAATCATCATGATTAGACTTTTCAGCTAATGGACTCTCACTAAAGAATACAGAATCAGACTTAGGGGTCACTGTTTTCACCAAGGTTATTAACAAGTCATGTTCAGGGGCATTAACAGGACAGGACATATCTTCTGATGTATGCACTGAACTAGATAGTCTCCACAACTTCCTCTGAACTGGACAGAGACTCATTGCCAACTACACTGGAGTGGCGCTATAAAAGAGCTGCCAAACAACTCAGTATTGCAGCAATCCCCACTGAACTGGGCAAGACTGAGAAAGTCACTGGACAGGAAGGAGACTCTGGAACCTCTGCCAAACTGGACAGAGAAACAGCATTTTCCAAGATACTAGGCATGATTTCAGGAACACTCACTAAACCGGACTGAAATTCTGAGACTTCTGTTATTTTTACCAGAGAGTCGGAATTATCCATGTTACAGGGCAAGACTTCTGAAACATTCAGAGGACAGGGCTGGAGTTCCCTGGCTGCTAAAACATCAGACAGGGATTCAACAACATTAGTCAAACCAGACTGTGTACAGGGCAAGGCATGCAAAACACTTGCTGACGAGGACAATGCTTCAATGGCTTCTGCTTCACTGGACAGAGATTCATCAAGTTTCACTAGAGTGGACTGTAATTCTAAAGGGACCCATACACCTAACGATTTTCCCGACGATATACGGCCGTTTCGATCACAGTGATCGAATCGGCTGTGAAATTGCCGTGCACACCGCTGACAGAACGATCGATTTCCGTCCGAAATCGATCGTTCCCGTCGACTCCCGTCGATCCATCCGTGCGGAAGATTTTTCTCGATCGCCGGCGGGTCGGGAGTGCGTCGATAGCGGCATTCGAATGCCCGACGACTGACGCAATACAGCGGGTATACATTACCTGTTCCGGCCGGCGCGAGTCCCTGCTGTCTTCTTTCCGCGCTGGGCTCCGGACGGCTGCAGCTACACAGAACTTCCTGTCCCAGCAGGAAGTTTAAACAGTAGGGCGCCCTCTACTCTTTAAACTTCCCCTGGACAGGAAGTTCAGTAGTTGCAGGAACGGTCTGGAGCCCGGAGCGGAGAAGAGGACCAGGGGACTCGCGCCGGCCGGAACAGGTAATGTATGCAGGGGCGGGGGGGCAGCGGCAGCTCCACAGATTGTGATCAGTTTCAGGCTGAAATCGATTCACAATCTGTTTGCAGTAAGGTGGCCACACGATCCCTCTCTGATCAGATTCGATCAGAGAGGGATCTATCCAGGGGTCTAGTCCTGGGAAAAGAGGTGAGTGGACTCACCTGGAAAACCCCTGCGCGGCGTGCCAAAAAATGGGCGTGGTCAAGCATAATGTGGGGCCAAATATACATGACCTTAGCAGTGATGTAAAAGGTCTGCCGGGGAAGTTTGAGCTCTGCCGTAGTGTATCCCCCAAAATAGATGTAATCTGACAGCATTTCACCAAAAAGACACATAATCTGGTAGAAGTTCCTCCAAAATACCGATAATATGGCAGTGGTTCCCCCAAAATAGACAATGTGACAGCAGCAGTTCCCCCAAGATACACATAATTTGGAAGCAGTTCCCTAAAATACGCGAAACCTGGCAGCAGATCACCCAAAATACACGTAACACCCAAAATACATATAATCTGGCAGCAGTGGTCCCCCAAACATACACAATCTGGCAGCAGTTCTCCAAAATACGCGTAATCTGGCAGCAGCCGCTTCCCTAACTTACATATAATTTGGCAGCTATTCTCCAAAATACATAACAGCGGTTCCACAAAAATGCAGATAATCACAGCAGTTCCCCCAAAATAGGTACCCCCAGCATAGGTAGCCAGATCTATAGGTGTGCCCAGTATAAGTAGCCATGAGTATAGTAGTCCCCAGTATATGTAGCCAGAGGTATATGTGCCTAGTATATGTAGCCAGGGGTATATGTCCCCAGTATATGTAGCCAGGGGTATACGTGCCCAGTATATGTAGCCAGGGGTATACGTGCCAGTATATGTAGTCAGGGGTATATGTCCCAGTATATGTAGCCAGGGGTATGTGTCCCCAGTATATGTAGCCAGGGGTGTATGTGTCCCCAGTATATGTAGCCAGGGGGTATGTGTCCCCAGTATATGTAGGCAGGGGTATATGTGCCCAGTATATGTAGGCAGGGGGTATATGTGCCCAGTATATGTAGCCAGGTGTATATGTGCCCAGTATATGTAGGCAGGGGTATATGTGCCCAGTATATGTAGGCAGGGGTATATGTGCCCAGTATATGTAGGCAGGGGTATATGTGCCCAGTATATGTAGGCAGGGGTATATGTGCCCAGTATATGTAGTCAGGGGTATATGTGCCCAGAATATGTAGCCAGGGGTATATGTCCCAGTATATGTAGCCAGAGGTATATGTGCCCCAGTATACGTAGGCAGTTGTATATGTGCCCAGTATATGTAGTCAGGGGGTATATGTGCCCAGTATATGTAGCTAGGGGTATACAGTGGCTTGCAAAAGTATTCGTCCCCCTTGAAGTTTTCCACATTTTGTCACATTACTGCTACAAACATGAATCAATTTTATTGGAATTCCACGTGAAAGAACAATACAAAGTGGTGTACACGTGAGAAGTGGAATGAAAATCATACATGATTCCAAATATTTTTTACAAATAAATCACTGCAAAGTGGGGTGTGCGTAATTATTCAGCCCCCTGAGTCAATACTTTGTAGAACCACCTTTTGCTGCAATTACAGCTGCCAGTCTTTTAGGGTATGTCTCTACCAGCTTTGCACATCTAGAGACTGAAATCCTTGCCCATTCTTCATTGCAAAACAGCTCCAGCTTAGTCAGATTAGATGGACAGCGATTGTGAACAGCAGTTTTCAGATCTTGCCACAGATTTTCGATTGGATTTAGATCTGGACTTTGACTGGGCCATTCTAACACATGAATATGTTTTGTTTTAAACCATTTCATTGTTGCCTTGGCTTTATGTTTAGGGTCGTTGTCCTGCTGGAAGGTGAAACTCCGCCCCAGTCTCAAGTCTTTTGCAGACTCCAAGAGGTTTTGTTCCAAGATTGCCCTGTATTTGGCTCCATCCATCTTCTCATCAACTCTGACCAGCTTCCCTGTCCCTGCTAAAGAGAAGCACCCCCAGAGCATGATACTGCCACCACCATATTTGACAGTGGGGATGGTGTGTTCAGAGTGATGTGCAGTGTTAGTTTTCCGCCACACATAGCGTTTTGCATTTTGGCCAAAAAGTTCAGTTTTGGTCTCATCTTACCAGATGTTTGCTGTGTCCCCCACATGGCTTGTGGCAAACTGCAAACTGGACTTCTTATGCTTTTCTGTTAACAATGGCTTTCTTCTTGCCACTCTTCCATAAAGGCCAATTTTGTGCAGTGCACAACTAATAGTTGTCCTATGGACAGATTCCCCCACCTGAGCAGTAGATCTCTGCAGTTCGTCCAGAGTCACCATGGGCCTCTTGACTGCATTTCTGATCAGCGCTCTCCTTATTGGGCCTGTGAGTTTAGATGGACGGCCTTGTCTTGGTAGGTTTACAGTTGTGCCATACTCCTTCCATTTCTGAATGATCGTTTGAATAGTGCTCCGTGGGATGTTCAAGGCTTTGGAAATATTTTTGTAGCCTAAGCCTGCTTTAAATTTCTCAATGACTTTATCCCTGACCTGTCTGGTGTGTTCTTTGGACTTCATGGTGTTGTTGCTCCCAATATTCTCTTAGACAACCTCTGAGGTTGTCACAGAGCAACTGTATTTGTACTGACATTAGATTACACACAGGTGCACTCTATTTAGTCATTAGCACTCATTAGCCAATGTCTATGGGCAACTGACTGCACTCAGACCAAAGGGGGCTGAATAATTACGCACACCCCACTTCGCAGTTATTGATTTGTGAAAAATGTATGGAATCATGTATGATTTTCGTTCCACTTCTCACGTGTACACCACTTTGTATTGGTCTTTCATGTGGAATTCCAATAAAATTGATTCATGTTTGTGGCAGTAATGTGACAAAATGTGGAAAACTTCAAGGGGGCCGAATACTTTTGCAAGCCACTGTATGTGCCCAGTATATGCAGCCAGGGGTATATGTGCCCAGTATATGCAGCCAGGGGTATATGTGCCCAGTATATGTAGTCAGGGGGCATATGTCCATTTATACAGGATCTTCTCAAAAAATTAGCATATTGTGATAAAGTTCATTGTTTTCTGTAATGTACTGATAACCATTAGACTTTCATATATTTTAGATTCATTACACTACAACTGAAGTAGTTCAAGCCTTTTATTGTTTTAATATTGATGATTTTGGCATACAGCTTATGAAAACTCTAAATTCCTATCTCAAAAAAATTAGCATATTTCATCCGACCAATAAAAGAAAAGTGTTTTTAAAACAAAAAAAGTCAACCTTCAAATAATTATGTTCAGTTATGCACTCAATACTTGGTTGGGAATCCTTTTGCAGAAATGACTGCTTCAATGCGGCGTGACATGAAGGCAATCAGCCTGTGCTTCCATCTGCTGAAAAGCTTTATGGAGATGAAGATTTCATTTTTCAGCACGACCTGGCACCTGCTCACAGTGCCAAAACCACTGGTAAATGGTTTACTGACCATGGTATTACTGTGCTCAATTGGCCTGCCAACTCTCCTGGCCTGAACCCCATAGAGAATCTGTGGGATATTGTGAAGAGAAAGTTGAGAGACGCAAGACCCAACACTCTGGGTGAGCTTAAGGCCGCTATCGAAGCATCCTGGGCCTCCATAACACCTGAGCAGTGCCACAGGCTGATTGCCTCCATGCCACGCCGCATTGAAGCAGTCATTTCTGCAAAAGGATTCCCGACCAAGTATTGAGTGCATAACTGAACATAATTATTTGAAGGTTGACTTTTCTTTTATTTGTCGGATGAAATATGCTCATTTTTTGAGATAGGAATTTTGAGTTTTCATGAGCTGTATGCCAAAATCATCAATATTAAAACAATAAAAGGCTTGAACTACTTCAGTTATAGTGTAATGAATCTAAAATGCATGAAAGTCTAATGTTTATCAGTAAATTACAGAAAATAATGAACTTTATCACAATTTGCTAATTTTTTGAGAAGCTCCTGTATGTAGTCAGGGGTATATGTCCCAGTATATGTAGCCAGAGGTATATGTGCACCAGTATATGTAGGCAGGTGTATATGTGCCCAGTATATGTAGTCAGGGGGTATATGTGCCCAGTATATATGTAGTCAGGGGTATATTTCCCCAGAATAGGTAGTCAGGTGTCCCCCCAGCGTGTGGTCTGGTCCCTCCACACACACATGCCAGCCTTGCCAGGGTGGACAGCGTCCACCCTCGGGAAATAGTAAGTGGACGCCGTCCACCCGCGTCCACGCCCCACTCGACCCCTGGATCTATCTGTTGGTCGAATCTGATGGCAAATCGACCAGTGTATGGCTACCTTAAGACAGCTGCTAAACAGGTGAATATTACTGCAACACCAACTGAAGTAAGCAGAGCCTCTAAGTCCTCTGCTAGAGATCTTGAGGCATCCAAAGTACTGGGTGAAGCATAAGACGCTGTGACCTCAGCTTCACTGGACAGGATCACTGAACAGTCCATGTTGCAGGGCAGAACCATGGAAGAACCTGCTGGCCAGCATAATGATTCTGTGACCTGAGCTTCATTGGACAGAACTACTGAGTAATTCATGGTACAGGGTGAATTTACTGGAACATTTTTTGGATAAGGCAATGATTCTGTGATTTCAGGTTCACATATCAGATGCTCTGAACCAATCGCGGAACTAGAGCAAGATGTGGAAACAGAAGTATAACACAGAGTTTGTGAATCTGAACCACAGTTCTTCAACTGTGAAGTTGGAAAATTCAGATGCTGGGGTTCTAAGGCTACCAAACATGATTCCTGAGACTCAGAAACTGATGCAGTGCATCTATTGGTGTCTGCTGGATCATATGGTTTGCAGGATGCAGAAAACAAATCAGTAGGAGTTTGTATTTTTTCGCAAAACGTTTTGCGATCAATTTAACAAATTCCAGGGGTTCATCAAAAACCTCCTCGTTTTCCTCAGCAACTTCCTCAGCCCAGGTTCTCATCTTGCTATCAAGCAGGTATAAGATAATAAACCTGGACTGCTTAAATGTTGTAGCTGATCTGAAGAAAGAACATGAATTCAAGATCTTGCAATTCTGCAAGAAATTCAAAAAAGACTTATTGCCACCATTATAACGGGCTAGAAAAGCAAGATATGCATCTGGAGCAAGGCTAGCAGGTGATGTCGTTGCTAGGGGCAACGGAGAGACCGAATTGACAATGGTTACTGAATGTTGCTCACACTGACTCCCAGAGCGATCATTCAAGATCTCATTCCATGCATCAATTAACGGAATCACAATGTCATGCACACACAGATTCATTTCAATCAAAAAAAAGCAGACTCAATGCATGCATGCAAAATTATGTTACTCTTAGCAGTTTAAAATTCATAGAAATGTTTTCGATCATTCTCCATTTCATAAATCAAAGCTTCAATTTCCCATTTTCAAACGGAGGATCCCATTCATTCTTGTCAGGAACTAAACAATTATTCTGGGCATAATTTACAGTTGGACCAATCTGAAAGAAGCTAGTTGGAGTGGACTTGGCTTGGTTTACTCCTGACAGAGAATACACTTGATTGACTGGATCATTACTAGGGTATTTCTAATTTTCTTAAGAACGTCTAGGACTTGTAATAAGTGTTGAACTGCGGAATATGCAAATGTTCCTTGCTGCACAAACAATTTGATTTGCTCAATATCCATTTGACTCCCATGAATGACAATTGAATTTCATTATCTGCTAATGACAGAGCCTGAGTATGGGTCTGATGCGCGGTTACTATGGACGACACTGATGGTTGTGAAGATTTTCTGGAACGTTTATGTTTAGTTTTATGCGAGACTTTAGACTTTGCTGCCTACAGATTGCTTTTAAATACTGCTGAAGAGTAGTGATGTAGCGAACCTCCGATTTTTGGTTCTGCCGCGGAAGGTTCGGTTCGCATGAACTTCCGCGAACTGCAATAGACTTCAATGGGGAGGTGAACTTTGAAAACTAGAAACATTTCTGCTGGCCAGAAAAGTGATGGAAAAGATGTTTCAAGGTGTCTAACACCTGAGATCTTTCAGTGACTACAAGAGGGGAAATTTTTTTTTACAAAAATACCTTACAGTTTTTGAGAAAATCATTTTAAAGTAACTCCTTCTGACCGTGGGAAAATTAAACGCCCGCCGACTTTAGCAGTTAATAGCAAAGCCCCTTTAAAAGCTATAAACACCAATCTTGCAGGAAATGTTAAGAAGAACAGTGGGAACAAGAGGAAAACATTTTTTATCAAAAAGACCTTATAGTTTTTGAGAAAATCAATTTTAAAATTTCGATGTAAATTCTCCTTCTGACCGTGGGAAAATATACCCTCGTCGACTTTAATGGTTAATAGCAAAGCCCCTTTAAAACCTAGCAACACCAGAATTACTGCGAACGTTAAAGTGACCCTTAAAGAGTAACTGTTAGCCCCAAATTGAAATTTAAAACACTATTGCAATGTTTTATTTATTATATAAGTGAGCCAAAAAGCCAATGTACAAGTTAAAAATCAATCTAATTTTGTTACTATGTAACCTTTTCCCCCAGCTCCTGACGCAAGCCGCATATCAGATACTGTAGCATGCAGAGCATGCCTATGTCTGGCCGACCCCCCTCTCCCCCCCCCCAGGACCAGGTGCCAATATATTCTCCCCACCGCAGCTGACCGCTCTGACACGGAGAGAGAGCGGCAGCACTTCCAGAGCAGCACCGCAGAGCAGCCAGCGCCGTGCATCTCTCTCACATGTGATTCACATGTGACTCGGCGGCGGCTGCTCTGCGGTGCTGCTCTGGAAGTGCTGCCGCTCTCTCTCCGTGTCAGAGCGGTCAGCTGCGATGGGGAGAATATATTGGCACCTGGTCCTGGGGGGGAGAGGGGGGTCGGCCAGACATAGGCATGCTCTGCATGCTACAGTATCTGATATGCGGCTTGCGTCAGGAGCTGGGGGAAAAGGTTACATAGTAACAAAATTAGATTGATTTTTAACTTGTACATTAGCTTTTTGGCTCACTTATATAATAAATAAAACATTGCAATAGTGTTTTAAATTTCAATTTGGGGGCTAACAGTTACTCTTTAAGTCTAACAAAAAAAATGAAATTTAATCACCTGGGGCTTCCCTCAGCCCCCTGCAGCCGATTGGTGCCCTCGCAGCTCCGCTCCGATGCTCCTGCACACGCTGGCGAACACTTCCGGTTTGGCCGTCACCGGCCGACAGGCATGGGAACGCGAGTGATTCTCCGCATTCCCTGCCATGATATCACCCCCTATGCTGCTATTGCGGCCTCCTGGCTGGGAATTATGGCTGGGAACGCGAAGAATCACTCACGTTCCCATACCTGTTGGCCGGTGACGGCCAAACCGGAAGTGTTCGCCGGCAGGTGCAGGAGCATCGGAGCAGGGCTGCGAGGGCAACGATCGGCTGCAGGGGACTGAGGGAAGCCCCAGGTGAGTAAATCTCATTTTTTGTTAGACTTAAGGATCACTTTAAGAAGAACGGTGGGAACAAGAGGACATTTTTTTTTTCAAAAAAACCTTATCGTTTTTGAGAAAATCGATTTGAAAGTTAAAACAAAGAGTCGATTCATAAAAAAAGAACCGATTCATTAAAAAGATCCGGCTCATTCATAAGCCGTTTGTATAGCAGAGAATGCGTCCTCGGCAGGACGTGAAGCTGCTGGTGGGGAGAGACAGCGGGAGCAAGCAGCTATGCGTCCGAAAGGACGCATTCTCTGCTATGTGGGTGGGGGGCTTCGGAGATCTTCAATCAACTTCTTAATAGAAGATCTCAACATAAGAGGATACTGGCGTGGGAACATTTACCGAGGATATTGGCGTGGGAAATTTTTTTTAAAAGGTACAGGTAAGTATTTCTGGTTAATTAAGAAAATTAAAGGACTTTTTTCATGGTTGTGTTTTTATTTAATTTACCCCTATACTCATTTCTCCTGGGAGGGGGTGGGCATCTGTGTAAAAGTTTTCATTGGCTCCCTATTTCACTTTCCAAAATCTCAAATCTTTTCAAAGGGCAATGGCTCAGCAGTACCAAATTTTCTAGCATTGTAGGGACTCATAGGGGGATCATGACTGGTGAGTTTTGCCACTGCTGAGCCATTGCCCTTTGAAATGGTGTGAGATTTTGGAACGGTAAATAGGAGGCCCAATGAAAGCCTATGGGGGATTTTACCACTTTTGCACCCCTGTAACTCTGGTTTGCAGAGATGTAGGGAACCCATCTTTGGATTCCAAGTATAACAATATGCCTTCTACCTGCATGAGACATGTCGTGAGATTCAGACATTGCTAATGGCTATGGCTGCGATTTATGTTCGTCAGAATTTCCACCATTGACATTGCCCAAATAAACAGGTTTTTGTGACCCTAGGCTATGACTTCTTTTGCCTAGCGGCCCGAAACTCACCTGTCATGATCCCCCTAAGAGTCCCTACAATGCTAGAAAATTTGGTACTGCTGAGCCATTGCCCTTTGAAAAGATTTGAGATTTTGGAAAGTGAAATAGGGAGCCAATGTGTTACGCTTGGTGGTATATTCTCCATGGTCAGCACATAATGCGGATTCTGACATGAAGGAGGTACACACGCTAGCACAAGGAACCAGGATATCCCCAGTTTAGTGGAGGAGAGGACTGACTCCCGTAGGAGATGTGGCACACAGAGCAGGCGTAGATCCGAGCAAACACAAACAATACTTAAATACAATGGATACAATATTCCTAGTGTATTACAATTACAGCTATCAATGAAGCTACAAATGACTGACTAACATATGTATATATCGGCGATGAACCGATATACTGTATAACATAAGCAAGGAACGCTAGCTAGGAACTGGAATAATACAAGAAACAGGACTGTAACGATTGGTGTCAGCACGCAGAGAGAATCAGATATATACCTGATTATTGATGATCTGCAGAATCACCGATAATACAGATATATTGCTAACCTCTGGACACCTGAAGCGTGTAAGTGTTTGGTGTAACAGTAGAAATTGGACCACCGGGGTAGCAGGTGGTCCAATAAGTAGAGACAGACTCTACTGCAGTCAAGGACTCCAGGAGAAGGAGACCCTGACTGGTTTTGCAGCAGTGCCCCCTCTGAGAAGCAGGGGGCCCCTGCAGGAAGGCTGAGCACCAAAGGGGTGGGTGACAGCCAGAAAGGTCGGGCAGGCCGTGTCGGCAACACACTGACAGATAAAGTACAAAGACAGGAAGCTGATTCGGTATCCAAGGCAAGCAGGGTTTGGCAAAAGAATATCAGAAGTGCAAGGTACCGAATCAGAGATCAGAGGAGTGGTCAGGAAAGCAATACGTCATAACAGATATTAAACAATGCCTAGTCTGGGTGTGAGGTCCGTGGTCTCTACACCCAGGAACTAGTCTGATGTATAACAGAATGATAACACAAGTTCCCTAGTCTGGGTGTGAGGTCCGTGGTCTCTACACCCTGGAACTAGTCTGATGTATAACAGAATGATAACACAAGTTCCCTAGTCTGGGTGTGAGGTCCGTGGTCTCTACACCCTGGAACTGGTCTAATGAATAACACAGATAATACACAGTAAACTGGCTAAGTGTGGATTCCCAAGTCCACCTGGTTCCACCACACAAAGATCTGACTAAGGTCTGAGTGCTAACACATAGGCATTCGCAACGCCAGACAACCAGCAACTGAACAGCATGAGATATATATAGTGAAGCGCTCTCCAGCGCCGCCCAACTCTTCAACCAATCAACTACTGAGCTGGGATCAGCTGACCGCCTCGATCAGCTGACCCTTCTCCTATTGGTATAAAGAGCCTGTCTTGCGGCGCGCACGCGCGTAGCTCTCCATCTGTGTGCACTACTGGGTCCAGACAAACTAGACGCATGTTGCTGCGGGGAAACCGCCGCTCTGTGCGCGGACACCGCCGCCTCACTGTCAGAAGGCACGGCGGTTTCTCAGCAATCCTTCACAGTACTCCCAAAACCGAGGAGTGGACTCCGGACACTTTCTACCAGGCTTCCCAGGATGTAAGTAATGGAACTCTTTCTTTAATTCTTCCGTATGCATGCGGCAATCTGGCACCCAAGATCTCTCCTCTATGCCATATCCCTTCCAGTGGACCAGATACTTCACAGAATTCTGCACCAGGCGAGAATCCAGAATCTTTTCAATCTCATACTCTGGTTGGTCATCCACCAACACAGGGGGGGGGGGGGGAGAGGAGTCCACCTGTACTGCTGGCTTCAACAGGGACACATGGAATGATCTCACACCTTTCACACTGGGTGGGAGATCAATGGCATACGAGACTTTATTGATTTTCTTGGCCACTGGAAAAGGTCCTATAAACTTAGGACCCAGCTTGGGTGACAATTGTTTTAAGGCCAAGTGACGAGTGGACACCCACACCAAATCTCCTGGGGAGAATCTCCACTCTACTGACCGATGTTTATCGGCCTGCTTCTTCTGGGTTTGGAAAGCTTTCCCTAGGTTCCTCTTAACCATTCCCCAAATTTCATTCAAAGCCCTTTGCCAATCCTCCAGAGCTGGGAAAGGAGTAGATGCGACCGGCAAAGGAGCAAACTTATGTGATCTCCCTGACACCACCTGGAATGGGGAGAACCCAGAAGAAGAGCTCTTCAGGTTGTTGTGCGCAAACTCTGCGAATGGCAACAACTTTACCCAATCAGTTTGCGCATCAGCAACATAACACCTGAGGAATTGTTCCAGTGATTGGTTAACTCTCTCGGTCTGACCGTTGGTCTGTGGGTAATAGCCTGATGAGAATGCGAGTTCCATGTCTAATTGATGGCAAAAGGCCCTCCAAATTTAAGAAACAAATTGGACTCCCCGATCTGACACTACATTTTCCGGAATGCCATGCAGCCGGAAGATGTGCAGGATGAAGAGATCAGCCAATTCCTGGGCCGAGGGAAGTCCTTTCAAAGGGACAAAGTGTGCCATCTTACTGAAACGGTCCACTACCACCCAAATGACTGACTTGCCTTCAGACCGAGGGAGTTCACCCACAAAATCCATGGAAATATGAGTCCAGGGTTCATTGGGAACTGGCAAGGACTGTAAAGTGCCAACGGGGGCCTGACGAGAGGGTTTGCACCGCACACTCTCTTACAAATTCCTTGCAATCTGTAACCAAGGTAGGCCACCAGGCACATCTAGCTACTAGATCCTGGGTTCTGGTGGCTCCAGGACGACCAGCATTCTTGTGAGAATGAAAGAATTGCAGGAATTGTAAGCAGAAAGGCAGTGGCACAAACATGACCCCCTCAGGTTTTCCCTCTGGAACATCCTGTTGGTAGGGACTCAACGTGGCTGTCCAATCTCTCCATGTCTCAGTGGCTGCCAGAACTACCTTTGGGGGTAGGATGGTTTCAGGGGCTGCAGGCTGCACTGACTCGGGCTCAAAACACCTGGAGAGAGCATCGGCCTTGACATTCTTACTTCCGGGAGTATACGTGATTACAAATCTGAATCTTGCAAAAAACAGGGACCATCGGGCCTGGCGAGGGCTAGGTCTCTTAGCCCCCTCAATACACTCCAAATTCTTGTGATCTGTATAAACTGTGATAATATGTTCTGCACCCTCTAACCAGTGTCGCCATTCCTCAAACGCCAATTTGATGGCCAGGAGCTCCCGGTTGCCGATGTCATAGTTTTTCTCGGCGGGTGAAAATCTGCAAGAAAAGTAGGCACATGGGTGCAGCTTGCCCTGCAAACCTGACCTCTGAGACAACACAGCTCCCACCCCCACCTCTGAGGCATCAACCTCTACAATGAAGGGAAAGGCGACATCAACATGCCTCAGTATCGGGGCAGAACAAAACAGTTTCTTTAGGGTCGAAAAGGCCACATGAGCTTCTGGTGACCAGTGGTGAGTGTCAGCCCCTTTCCTGGTGAGACTGGTGAGAGGGGAGATGATGGTAGAGTACCCCTTAATGAAGCTTCTGTAGTAATTAGCAAACCCCAGGAATCTCTGAAGTGCCTTCAGCCCCACAGGCTGAGGCCACTCCAGGACAGCAGAAACTTTCCCTGGGTCCATCGAGAGACCAGAAGTGGAGATAATGTACCCCAAGAAGGCTACTGACTCTACCTCGAAGAGGCATTTCTCCTGTTTGGCATAAAGTTGATTCTGTCTTAACTTCTTCAAAACCAATCTGACATGCTGGCGATGTTCAGAGAGACTGGACGAAAAGATCAGTATATCGTCCAAGTAAACCAGAACAAACTTCCCTGAACACCTCATTGATTAACTCCTGGAAGACGGCCGGTGCATTGCACAACCCGAAGGGCATCACCAGATACTCGTAATGCCCGTCGGGCGTGTTGAAGGCCGTCTTCCATTCGTCACCATCTCTGATACGGACTAGATTGTATGCACTCCTGAGATCTAGCTTGGAAAAAATCTTGGCATTGGTCACCTGCGTGAACAAATCGTCAATCAATGGCAAAGGGTAGCGGTTTTTCACTGTGATCTTATTCAGGCCTCGATAAATCAATACAAAGACGTAGGCCTCCGTCTTTTTTCTTTACAAAAAAGAAACCTGCCCCTGCTGGTGAACGAGAGAGACGGATGAACCCTTTCGCCAAGTTTTCCCTGATGTATTCCTGCATAGCTAGTTTCTCTGGCCCAGATAGGTTATAAAGATGACCCCTGGGCGGCATACAACCAGATCTCAGATCGATGGGACAATCGAAGGTACGGTGGGGGGGGGGGGAAGTTTGGCCGCTGACTTAGGACAGAAGACGTCAGCAAATTCTGTGTATTGTCTTGGTACACCTTCAACCTGAATGTTGGTATTACCCATGGTTACTTTCGCTAAACAATGATGATAACAATGGGATGAGCAGACGATTGTCACGTAGAGGTAAAGACTGCACGCCTAGGGTATTACCTCTGACTACTCCTAGGCGGCAGCGTTTCCTGACTTCCTGGGGCAATTCTGCACTCTATGACCCTCCTCTGCACAGTACAAACAGAGCTGTTCCGTTTTCCTGCGATTCCTCTCTGCCCGCATTAATTTGGACTGACCACCAATTTGCATAGGCTCAGATGGCGGTGAGGCCGGTGGAGAAGTGGTATAGGAGACATATCTGATTCGGTCCTTACCACGGGTTTGTCTTTGATATCGTAACCTACGATCAACCCATACTGCCAAAGAGATTGCTTCCTCAATGGTTTTTGGTTCAGGATATCCCAACATCAAACCAGAGACTGCGCCTGATAACCCTGATAGGAAACAATCCAGCAATGCAAAAGCCCCCCACCTGGCTGACACCGACCACTTCCTGAACTCCGCTGCATAAACCTCCACAGGATCCTTGCCCTGGCGCAAGGTTTTCAACTTCCGCTCCGCGGTAGAAGAAATGTCTGGATCATCATAGATTATGGCCATGGACTTAAAAAACTCCTCAACTGACCTGAGCGCTTCATGCCCTGACTCTAAGTTATACGCCCAGGTCTGAGCATCCCCTGAGAGTAAGGTCTTAATAAAGATAATTCTCTGTGCCTCTGTTCCTGACAGGTTAGGCCTCAGTTCAAAATATGACATTACACGATTGTTAAAATTCTGAAAGTCAGATCTATGGCCGGAAAACTTTTCGGGTACAGACATTCTCAAGTCTGTAACCGGAGGGGATCGCACTGAATTTACAGTCGTCTGAAGGACTTGTAGTGACCCAGATATAACAGAGATCTGAGCCTGCTGACCATCCATCACTCTGATGAGGTTTTCCACCAGGGTGGTGAGTGTGTCAAGACGACTGCTAAGTGCGTCCATATTGGTTTGGTCTGGCATTCTGTAACGATTGGTGTCAGCACGCAGAGAGAATCTGATTATTGGTGATCTGCAGTATCACCAAGAATACATATATATACCTGATTATTGATGATCTGCAGAATCACCGATAATACAGATATATTGCTAACCTCTGGACACCTGAAGCGTGTAAGTGTTTGGTGTAACAGTAGAAATTGGACCACCGGGGTAGCAGGTGGTACAATAAGTAGAGACTGACTCTACTGCAGTCAAGGACTCCAGGAGAATGAGACCCTGACTGGTTTTGCAGCAGTGCCTCCTCTGAGAAGCAGGGGGCCCCTGCAGGAAAGCTGAGCACCCAAGGGGTGGGTGACAGCCAGAAAGGTCGGGCAGGCCGGGTCGGCAACACACTGACAGATAAAGTACAAAGACAGGAAGCTGATTCGGTATCCAAGGCAAGCACGGTTTGGCAACGGAATATCAGAAGTGCAAGGTACCGAATCAGAGATCAGAGGAGTGGTCAGGAAAGCAATACGTCATAACAGATATCAAACAATGCCTAGTCTGGGTGTGAGGTCCGTGGTCTCTACACCCTGGAACTAGTCGTATGTATAACAGAATGATAACACAAGTTCCCTAGTCTGGGTGTGAGGTCCATGGTCTCTACACCCTGGAACTAGTCTGATGTATAACAGAATGATAACACAAGTTCCCTAGTCTGGGTGTGAGGTCCGTGGTCTCTACACCCTGGAACTAGTCTGATGTATAACAGAATGATAACACAAGTTCCCTAGTCTGGGTGTGAGGTCCGTGGTCTCTACACCCTGGAACTGGTCTAATGAATAACACAGATAATACACAGTAAATTGGCTAAGTGTGGATTCCCAGGTCCACCTGGTTCCACCACACTGAAAAATCTGACTAAGTTCTGAGTGCTAACACATAGGCATTCGCAACGCCATACAACCAGCAACTGAACAGCAAGAGATATATATAGTGAAGCGCCGCCCAGCTCCCATCAACCAATCAACTACTGAGCTGGGATCAGCTGACCGTCTCGATCAGCTGACCCTTCTCCTATTGGTATAAAGAGCCTGTCTTGCGGCGCGCGCGTAGCTCTCCATCTGTGTGCACTACTGGGTCCAGACAAACTAGACACATGTTGCTGTGGGGAAATCGCCGCTCTGTGCGCGGACACCGCCTCCTCACTGTCAGAAGGCGCGGCGGTTTCTCCGCAATCCGTCACAAGGACTCAGAAGGATTCGCTACTTCTACGCAGAAGTTAGCGCGATCCACACAAGGCAACAGGACTAGGAGGGATTCGCTACTTCTACGCAGAAGTGAGCGCAATCCACACAAGGTAACAGGGGCAGAACTGAGCTAACTAAGCACAGGTGATTACGATACATGCAACCTACCGAAACGTGCTGGAAGCTGACTGACTGAACACAGGATATAAACAGTTCGAGTACGTATATATCAGCGACACTGATGTATTAACGTAACACGAATACAAGGAAAATAACAAACGCGCTAGTATGCGTATATATTGGCGATGAACCGATATATGATGCAAGACTAGCAAAGTAACAATTACTGATAACAAGAGCTGAACTGGAAGGACTCACTGACCCCTTCGCAGGAGTCAGTGCAGTCCACACGAGATCTAGGAACGGGGGGCCTCGGACAGAGTAACAGACTGAATCTGAGACTATGATAGCCCATGGAGCACTGCAGGAAGCAGTCCTTTATACTGAGGTCATCCAATGGGAGCAGACATGCAGATTCCCACACAGGTGAATGGTAATCAATCACAAGCTGACAGCAGGAAAGGGCAGACAATGATATGCAGCCTGCAAGAAAGGGATTGCAGCTCCATTGCAACAGACAATGTTTGTTTCCACAAAAGCATATTAACCTGTCATTAACTTCAGAGCGAATGTAGATGAAACAAACGCTCAGTGTAAGCGCACGCAAAACTATGCGAGCAAATGCACGCAAAGAAATCAAACACTGCTTGTCTTCAGTAAAACTGCAGCCAGCAGTACATGCTGCAGAAGTGATCATAACAGTACAAGACTGAACCCATCAGGACCAGAACCTACAGAACCATGCCCATCAGTACTACAAGCCTCAGTGTAATACCCATCAGAACCGTGATTTCCAGGAAATAACTCCGAAACTCTGAGGGATACCCATCGCCTTCCAGGGACTGTCCAAAAATGCCAAACCCTTTGCAATGCCCACCGGAACTGTCCTTACTAACACAATACCCACTGTTGAACCAGTCCAAGGTACCAGGACAAGTTTCCTCAGAGGATCTCCCAGAACACTTTGAAGTTCCACAGAGATCCCAAAAGGTCAGAACGCCCCTTAGGCTCACATGGAGAACTATCAAGAATCCCTATGGAACCCAGGGCAATTCCAGAGTCAGGGTTACAAGGACAAACATCAAGATCAGGGCTTTCAGGGACCAGAACTATCTCTGGGCATGCAGGCAAACTGGCAATATCAGAACATGTCTCCACTAGGGAAGCATCTGAGCACGCTAACACATTAGACACCCTTGGGCATTCTGGCACACAAAGCACATCTGGGCACACTGGCACAAGAGAAACTTCTGGGCATGTCAAGGAACTGCGAACCTCAGAGTCAGTCAAGATAGGACCGAAACCAGGACTGGGCAAAAAAAAAAAATCATCATGACCAGACTTCACAGTTACTGGATTCTCACTAAAGAATGCAGGATCAGACTTAGATGTCGCTGATTCTAGCAAGGTTATTAACAAATCATGTTCAGGGGCATTTACAAGACAGGACAAATCTTCTGATGTATGCACCGAACTAGACAGGGTTTCCATAGCTTCTTCTGGACTAGACAGAGACTCATCTAATACACTGGATTGGAGCTCATGAAGGGCTGCAGCAACCCCCACTGAACTAGGCAAAACTGAGGAACTCACTGGACAGGAAAGGGACTCTGGAACTTCTGCCACACTGGCCAGAAAACCAAAAAAATTTCCAGGATACAGGATCTCAGGAACACTCACTAAACCAGACTGAAATTCTGAAATATTTATTATTTTTTTCAGAGAGCCAGAATTATCCATGTTACAGGGCAATACTTCTAAAACATTCAGAGGACAGGGCTGAAGTTTTCTGGCTACTGTGATATCAGAGAGGGATTCAACATCATTAGCAAAATCAGACTGTGTACAGGGCAAGGTATCTAAAACGCTTGCTGACAAGGACAATGCTTCAATGGCTTCCGCTTCACTAAGCATGGATTCATCAAGCTTTACTAGAGCAGACTGTAATTCCAAAACAGCTGCTAAACAAGTGAATATTACTGTGACACCCACTGAAGTAAGCAGAGCCACTGAGTCTTCTGCTCGAGATCTTGAAGCATCTGCAATACTGAGTGAAGCATAAGACTCTGTAATTTCAGCTTCACTGGACAGAATCACTGAACAGTCCCTATTGCAGGGCAGAACCATGGAAGCACCTGCTGGACAGCATAATGATTCTGTGAGCTGAGTTTCATTGGAAAGAATTGAACAATTCATGGTACAGGGCAAATTCACAGGAATATTTTCTGAACAAGACAATCATTCTGTGTTTTTAGGTTTACATGATAGAAGCTCAGAACCATTCGTGGAACTAGAGCAAGGTACAGAAACAGGAGGATCAGGACACAGGGCTTGTGAATCTGAACCATAGTTTTTCAACTGTGAGATTGGAAAATTCAGATGCTGGGTTTCTAAGGCTACCAAACATGATTGCTGAGACTCAGGAACTGATGTAGTGCATCTATTGGTATCTGCTGGATCAGACAGGAATTGAACTTTATCAACACAGGTAAATTCTACAGAAGTGTTTGCTGAGGTAGAGCATAATTCTTTGATTTCTGTTTCACTGAACAAAGACTCATGAGTACTGGCTAGACTGGACTCAGAAGTCAGCAGAACCTCTGGATCCTCTGCTGAGAAATTTGTGCAGGGCAAGGTTAAGGAAGTATCAGTAGCTTCTGTCTTACTGGGAAGCAACACTGAGTTATCCATGGTACAGGGTGGAATTACAGGAACATTTACTGGACAAAGCAGGGATTCAGGAACTTCAATTTCACACAAAAGGAGCTCTGAATCACTCGCTGAATCAGCCAAAGGTGCTGAAGCAGGCGGGTCAGAACGCCAAATTTGCGAATCCGGAGTCAAGTTCAATTGTGAAACTGAAAAACTCAGAGACAGAGGTTCTGAGGTCACCTGACTGGATTGCGGAGCCTCAGGAACTGAGGAAGTGGAACAATCTCCAACTGACAGTGTGCTTTCCCTGGTATCAACTGATTGAATCGCATAAAAATCATTCAAAATCATTTCCCACACATCGATCAATGGAGCCACAAAGTCATACCCACACACACCAGTTTTTATTAGGTTATAGGCAGACTTAATGCATGCATTCAATACTGCTTCACTTTTAGCACTGAAGAAATGACAGAATGAACTTGAATCACTGTTCAATTCACTGACTAGGACTTCAATCTCCCATTTCTCAAATGGAGGATCCCATGCGCACTTAACGACAGCTGAACATTCAGGCTGAACACAGTTCACAGGTGTGGTTGAGGCAGGGACATGTATTGGGTTATTTAGCAGGCGATTGGCAGATTTCCTATTCCTAAGAATCTCCAAAACCTGTAACAAGTGTTGAACTGTAGTATATGCAAATTTCCCTTGCTGCACAAAAAAGTTGATTTGCTTAATACTCCGTAATATGTCTTCATAATCATATTCAGACAATTCATTTAAACAAGAATTTTTATTCTCCCTGGCTAGCAACGAAAGTTCATTAGTAGTTTCATAGGTCCATTTGACTCCTCTGAATGGTAACTGAATTTCATTATCAGCTAATGGCGGAGTCTCATTACAGATCTGAAGCGCAGTCGCTAAGGGCAACGACTCTGCTGGTTGTGAACGTTTCCTGAAACACTTACGCTTATTTCTATGTGAGACTTTAGACTTTGCTGCCTTAGGCGATTTATTCACAGATGAAGGAAAGTTATCAGTACAACTATCTGCTTGCTGATCATTTTTGCAAGCAGTTAAAGGAACAGCTGATTGACAAGCTGCCAGGAGCTCATTAAAAAGGTAAGGCAAATTAGTTTTGCGCAGCCAGTTATGGATCACAAAGCTAAAAATTCCAGCGGTCTCTCTTTCCAATTGGTATGATCCAGGACATCATAAGCCCACTGAAACAATTTCCCCTTAAACAAGATATAAACTAGCTGGGGTGCCCACGTTGAAACAGGAGTAGCCTGGAGCTCGGGACTGGCCAGAAACCTGGTACATTCAGAAAAAAACTCATTTTCTGTTTCAGAGCTAAGTTTCTCAAATTTCTTCAAGGAATAGGAACCATAATAAACAGTGTTATTTTTGCTGGAAATCCCCCCCCCCCCCCCCCCCCCCACACACACACACACACACACACACAATGGGGATTGGTAATGGGGCTATCATAATGTTACACTTGGTGGTATATTCTCCACGGTCAGCACACAATGCGGATTCTGACGTGAAGGAGGTACACACGCTAGCACAAGGAACCAGGGGGAGAGGACTGACTCCCGTAGGAGATGTGGCGCACAGAGCAGGCATAGATCCGAGCAACCACAAACAATACTGAAATACAATGGATACGATATTCCTAGCGTATTACAATTACAGCTATCAATGAAGCTACAAATGACTGACTAACATATGTATATATCGGCGATGAACCGATATATAACATAAGCAAGGAACACTAGCTAGGAACTGGAATAATACAAGAAACAGGACTCAGAAGGATTCGCTTCTTTTACGCAGAAGTGAGCGCAATCCACACAAGGCAACAGGAACAGGACTAGGAGGGATTCGCTACTTCTACGCAGAAGTGAGCGCAATCCACACAAGGTAACAGGAGCAGAACTGAGCTAACTAAGCATGGGTGATCACGATACGCGCAACCTACTGAAACGTGCTGGAAGCTGACTGACTGAACACAGGATATAAACAGTTCGAGTACGTATATATCAGCGACACTGATGTATTAACGTAACACGAATACAAGGAAAATAACAAAAACGCGCTAGTATGCGTATATATTGGCGATGAACCGATATATGATGCCAGACTAGCAAAGTAACAATTACTGATAACAAGATCTGAACTGGAAGGACTCACTGACCCCTTCGCAGGAGTCAGTGCTAACAGCTATGGCTGCGATTTATGTTTGTCAGAATTTCCACCATTGACATTGCCCAAATAAACAGTTTTTTGTGACCCTAGGCTATGACCTCTTTGGCCTAGGGGCCCGAAACTCACCAGTCATGATCCCCCTAAAAGTCCCTACAATGCTAGAAAATTTGGTACTGCTGAGCCATTGCCCTTTGAAAAGATTTGAGATTTTGGAAAGTGAAATAGGGAGCCACTGAAAGCCTATGGGGGATTTTACCACTTTTGCACCCCTGTAACTCTGGTTTGCAGAGATGTAGGGAACCCATCTTTGGATTCCAAGTATAACAACATGCCTTCTACCTGCATGAGACATTTCGTGAGATTCAGACATTGCTAACGGCCATGGCTGCGATTTATGTTCGTCAGAATTTCCACCATTGACATTGCCCAAATAAACAGGTTTTTGTGACCCTAGGCTATGACCTCTTTGGCCTAGGGGTCCGAAACTCACCAGTCATGATCCCTCTAAGAGTCCCTACAATGCTAGAAAATGTGCCACTGCTGAGCCATCGCCCTTTGAAATGGTGTGAGATTTTGAAAAGTTAAATAGGAGGCCCAATGAAAGCCTATGGGGCATTTTACCACTTTTGTACCCCTGTAACTCTGGTTTGCAGAGATGTAGGGAACCCAACTTTGGAGTAAAAGTATAACAATATGCCTTCTACCTGCATGAGACATTTTGTGAGATTCAGAGGTTGCTAACGGCCATGGCTGCGATTTATGTACGTCAGAATATCCACCATTAACATTGCCAAAATAAACAGGTTTTTGTGACCCTAGGCTATGACCTCTTTGACCTAGGGGCTCCAAACTCACCAGTCCTGAGTCCCCTAAAAGTCCCGACAATGCTAGAGCCATTGTCCTTTGAAAAGATTTGAGATTTTTGAAAGTGAAATAGGGAGCCCAATGAAAGCCAATGGCAAAATTCAGCACTTTTGCAGTGCACCCCCATAACCATAACAACACCAAATTTGCAGCATATGTTAAAAAGATAGCAGGAAACAATATTTAAAGGACTTTCGAGGCCATAAATATGAAAAAAGTTAAATACTTTTCATAATCCAGATCCATGGAGGACGCCATCTGCGCCCTCCCATTCATTCCCCCATGGCTGGCACAGTAATACCGGCCCCGATGGGGTCCGACTCCCGACCCCTACGAACGGGTCGGGTTCTCATTCCCCACTCAATATGGCCGCCACAGATTGCTGCGGCTGCGCAGTCCGCATAGACACGATTGCGGCTGCGCAGCTGTAGGGCCTCCTCCTGCCTCGTCATCAATATGTGTGCATACATCGGATGCATCGGGAGGAGGCCCTAGAGCTGCACAGCCGCAATTGCGTCTATGCGGACTGCGCAGCCGTCCGCTGGGTGCACTGGGTGCCAGCCTAGAAGGGGGTTGACAGGTGCAGGCAGGTGGGGAGAGCCAGCAGCGAGAGCCAGCAGCTTCACGTCCTGCCGAGGACACAATCTCTGCTATACTAACGGCTCATGAATGAGCCGGATCTTTTTAATGAATCGGTTCTTTTTTATGAATCGACTCTTTTTTTAACTTTAAAATCGATTTTCTCAAAAACTTTAAGGTCTTTTTGAAAAATGTTTTTTTCCTCTTGTTCCCACTATTCCACTTAACATTCCCAACTATTTTGGGGTTTTTACTATGTAAGGGGACTTTGCTATTAACCGCTAAAGTCGGCGCCATTAAAGTCTATGGGCAAACCGAACTTTATTGAAAAAAGGTTCCCGGTTCTCTGCGAAGGCGAACCACCCAAAGTTCGCCTGGAACCGTTCGCCGGTGAACCGTTCGGGACATCTCTACTGAAGAGAAATCTGATTGACTAGCAATCAGGAGTTCATTAAGAGGATATGGTAATACAATACAATACAATACAATAACATTTGTAAAGTGCTTTTCTCCCATAGGACTCAAAGCGCATAGCTGTGTCTCAGATTAATACAGGGTTTCAGGCTGGGTTGTGTTACAGAGGAGATAGTCAGATGTTCATGAATGCCAGACTGAAAAGGTAGGTTTTCAGTTTAGACTTAAATGCTTCCAGGGATGGGGCTGTCCTGATTGGGTGTGGCAGGGAGTTCCAAAGTGTAGGGGCAGCATGACAAAAGGCTCTGTCTCCAAAGGTTTTGAGGTGGACCCCGGAGGGTGACCAAGGTGTTACGTCCTTTTGATCTAAGATTGTGGGGGGTGTGATGTAGTTGCAACAAGTCCTTCAGGTATCCAGGGCCCAGATTGTGCAAGGATTTGAATGTCAGTAAGCCAATCTTAAACAGAATTCTCCATTTTATCGGTAGCCAGTGGAGTGAGCTCAGGGTTGGTGTTATGTGGCAATGGCGGGGTTGGCTCGTTAACAGCCTTGCGGCGGTATTCTGTACTAATTGCAGGCGGCGTAAGTCTTTCTTATGCAGGCCTGCAGAGACGGGACAAGGTCCTTCAGCACCCAAGGCTGAGAGAGCAAAGTGCGCCCCTCCCACCCACCCACCCCAGCTGTCACACACTGATTGCTATTAGACTAATAGGTGCCACAGGGCCCCCAACCTCTCCAACACCTTAATCTCTAGTTATCTGGCTTGCAGTCACTGTCATGTATCCCCTTTTCTTATTTCTTTTTGCTTCAAACACAATTGTGAATGACAGCTGAATGAATTGTGCGCCCCCTCCTACACTGCGCCCTGAGGCTGGAGCCTCTCCAGCCTCTGCCTCGGCCCGGCCCTGCAGGCCTGTGTAGAGGACGTTGCAGTAGTCTAACCTTGATGTGACGAAGGCATGAACTAGGGTTGGAAGATCCTCTGAAGGAATTAGGTGTTTAATCCTTGCAATATTCCCTAGGTGAAAGAAGGAATGTTTCACAACAGCTGAGATTTGATTCCTGAAGCTTAATTTTCCATCAATCAGTACTCCCAGGCTGCGCACACAGTCTGAGTTGTTCAGGTCTGAGCTCCCTATCCTTAGCGGTGTTGGTTGAGACTGGAGCTTCTGTAATGGAGATATTCTTAATCAAATATGGATAACAAAAGCTATGAATTCCAAAGGCTTTTCTCTCAGAGAAGTGTGATTCAAAACATCAACTGCCCAATCAAAAAGCTTGCCCTGAAACAGAGTGCAAACTATTTGATCATCCCAGGTAGAAAATGCTGAAGTCTGAAAATCTGGATCTAACAAGAATCTAACCAATTCTGGTATAAATGTGCTTGCTGTTTCACAGTCAAGCTTTTCAAATCTTTCAAAAGACAGGGAACCATAACACTCGATGTTAGAAGCCTCCTCCATGTGATTTTGTGTTTGGCCCATCATAATGTAATTAGTAGTGGGTAATGGGTGTCAGGACATCTTCTGAAAAAGGACACAGGGAACAAAAACGGGGAGCCCAATCGTGCAGTACGTCAATACAATCGGGTAATTGTAGCAAGTGAAAATCTACTCACAAAGGTGGGTTGCAGAGGGGCAACCCACCGCAGGAAGCAGGTGGAGACAATAAACCCGACTCCACTCGGGGAGGTCACCGAGGACCTGGATGCGGTCGCACTCCTTGGGTAAAAGAAAGGGGACAGATGTTCACCGTGGTGTACACCACGCGTGGTCTGTCTCCACCCCTCAAACGGGACACGTATGGGGGTACAAGATGCACTAGACAATTGAAAAGAGGCGCCCTAACCATAGATAAAAGCATCTAAAAACAGTTTAAAATGGACAAAAACGTGAGGTAGCTTACCTCAATGACGACAAATCTTTGTAATAAACAAAAGATTTATTTATAGCACAGGCAACGCGTTTCACGGGTCCAATCCCGCTTCCTCAGGCCAATACAAGTGCCAAGCTAAATGGAATATTTAGCCAAGGGAGCCTCTTGGCTAAATACTGCATTTAGCTTGGCACTTGTATTGGCCTGAGGAAGCGGGATTGGACCCACGAAACGCGTTGCCTGTGCTATAAATAAATTTTTTGTTTATTACAAAGATTTATCGTCATTGAGGTAAGCTACCTCACGTTTTTGTCAATTTTAAACTGTTTTTAGATGCTTTTATCTATGATTAGGGCGCCTCTTTACAATTGTCTAGTGCATCACAATGTAATGCTGTGGAGTCATACTTTCTGACCACCCAGCACAACAAGGCTAAGAGCTGGATAATGGATGAGGTTACACAGGCTGCCCAGAGCAACTGCAGCTCTGGGATTCCGATATCGCTACAAATAAAACACAATGGCAGCGCAGTACGATGTTGCGCTGCCTTAGTTCGCACTGTGCTGCCTTAGCGAGAGCAAGCTTTCAGACTGGAACAAGACAGGACTATAGATTGGAGCGTAACTACTAGCAACCGCAGCTCACAGTCACGTCCACAGAAGCACAGCAAGCAGGCTAACAACAGTCACCAGCAAGCATCCACCCAGGCAAGACTACAGGATAGAACATAACTAATAGCAACTACAGCCTATAGTTACGTTCCCAGAAACTAGAGTAGCAGGAATACTACAGTCACCAACGTGGTGACGGCAGAATCCAAGCTATCTGGATAATGGACTTCACTGATCCACCGCAGATGCAGCGAACGTCCATCAAGCATGGAACTAGAAAAACAACAAACGGTTAAACTAACAGATAAATATATATTAGCAAGTCTGCATATATATTTATCAAGAACTAGCTAAAGCACAAATAATAAGGTAGCATAGAACTACAATAACAGAACAATACAGAGTAACAAGGTGCCCAGTAGATCAGCGTACTGACCAGGGCTGCTCATCAGGATTCCGGATATCCGGGTAACCCGGATATCCAAACTTTTTTCAGCTATCCAACCGGATTCTGATTCCAGATACCTGAGCCCAAATCCGGATAGCAAACCACGGATATTTGGTCGCGTACCCGGATATCATGCGGATATCCGGATCCGGGTACTGTTACCATGGAGATGATGTCCATGACGTCACTGAGCCAATCAGAGGGCTCCTAGCCTAAACCCAAGCAACCAATCACAGAGGGGAACCTTGGCCAGTCCCTTCTGTATAAAAAGGAGGGGGCCATGATGAGAATCTCGTCTTTGTGACTGCCACTGAGAGACAACTCCAGTGTGTTTGGCTAAAGCAAGTGCACTATCAGAGTGATAAACCCAGCGTTTTTACACTTAAACACCTTCACTACACTCTTGTTATATTTGTGTTGTAGTTAGCTAGTCTGTGTATAATTTATTAGTGTCAGTCAGTAAAACTTTGAGCTGCAGCAGCTGCCTGTTAGTTAGGTCCTGTGTCTGTGTGTGCTGGCTGGGCACACAGTCCAGGCCTCTTGCTGCTGGCTGGCCTGCTATTAGCCTTAGCTAGCTAGTAGTTACACAGTATAGGTAGGTAGGATTACTGTGTTATATTGTGTAGTTAGTGCAGTGATATTAGTTGTTAGAGAGTGAGAGTAGTACTGTGTTAGCTAATAGCTACTAAAGATTTTTGCAGTGCTGCTGTGCTGCTGACTGAGCAGTGAGCAGTGTCAGTGTGTCTTGTTGTACTCTGCTGTCTGTCACTCCGTGCTGGTTCACAGTCCAAGCCCGCTAATAAAGTACAAGTACCCCACACATCATCTGTGACATCAACACATATTTTGTACTATGTCTGGCACTGGCAGCCGGGGGAGGGGCAGCAAGGCCAATAGGAGAGGAAGCAACATTGCGGACTCCGTCAGCAGTTCTGCTGCATCAGTCTCCATTCCGCCGCTACCCACTGGCCGTTCAGCAGTTAGGGGGAGTCACGCTGCAGAGATGCAGCAGCGTGTTGCAGCCATTTTCAAGCCGGATCAGCGGCGCAAATTGGAGGAGAAAGACGCCGTGCCTGTGATGCAGCTGATGGTGGATGACGAGCTGGCCAACACCAGCCCTACAAAACATTGTGGACGTAATGGGCTTTGTGGAAGAGTCTGAGATGGTGACGGTAGTTATTGGGGGGGGGGGGGGGGGAGTCCGTCCATGATGTGTCAGCAGAAGAGGAGTTTGAGGCGGGCTCATCATCCCAGCAGCTGTTCGAGGAGGGGGATTTGATCTTGATGATGAGGTGAAGGACCCAGACTACCATCGACCGGAGGGGGATGTCAGCTCTGAGTCTGAGGAGGAGGATTATTCAGTGGGTCTGGCACGGAGGTTCAGCATTGCAGGGATTGGCTGGAGCAGCAGTGGGCATGGAATGCGTCACCCACAGCCTGCTGCTCCATCTGCCACTACTACCACCAGCCGCACCACTCAACCCCAGGCCCCAACCACCACTGGGAGAAATCAGCAGCATCACATTCTGAGCGACAGAAGGGCAAACTGCAATCCCTAATATGGCAGTTTTTTCATCTGCCCTCACTTGATAGCAAGTTTGTAACTTGTAATATGTTCCATGCGAAGATGAGCAGAGGGTCTAACCCCTCCAATTATGGCACCTCCAGCTTCATTAACCATCTGGCCAATAAACACCAAACGGAGCATTCGAAATTCAAGAGGCTAAAGGAAGCTGGTGCTGGCCCTTGCAGTGGTCAGAGAACCATAACCCCGTTTGCCACTCCTGCTGACACTGAGGCCTGTTCAGTCAGCCAGTCCTCCTCAGTGGTCTCCTCTGCTCCTGCCTCAGCTTCCCGTGCAAGCACAAAACACCACCACCCCCAGACCCTGCTGAGTGAGTCGTTCGTTGTCAGGGCTCTGCCTCCCGGCAGCCATCGCATACGCCAGCTGAACGGCTTGCTTGCACGGGCCATGTCTTCCCAGCTCCTCCCGCACTCATTTGTGCAGGAGGGGAGCCAGATGCGTGCGCTCCTGCAGTGTGCAGCGCCAGATTGGCCAATCCCCAGCCGACACTATTTCGCACGCACGGCCATCCCAGCACTGCACCGCTTTGTGAAGGCCAATGTGGAGCGTGGGCTGGATCATGCAGTGGGTGAGTGGGTCCATGTGACCATGGACTCCTGGAGCAACAGATTCGGGACAGGCTGCTATCTGTCCTTCACGGCACACTGGGTCAGTTTGGTGGAAGGGGGTGAGAAGGGGACAGCAGCATCATCACCCGAGTGGGTGGTGCCACCCTGCAGCAGGGTCAGGAGAAGTGCAGCAGGTTCCAGCTCTGATCCGGTTCCATCCTCCGGCAAACCCGCCGCCAAACACCCTCGCCTCAGCAGCAGCATGAAGGCCCGCCACTGCCAAGCGCTGCTGCAGATGGTCAACCTGGGGAAGAACAAGTTTACAGCAGACCACGTCCTGGCCAAGCTCCTAGAGCAGGAGAGGAGTTGGCTGACCCCCAGATGTCTCAGAGTCGGAGAGGTGGTGGCCGACAATGGGGCAAACCTGGTTGCCGCCATCCACCGGGGAAACCTCACCCACATCCCCTGTCTGGCCCGCGTCCTGAACCTGGGGGTGCAGAAATTCCTGCGCACCTACCAGGGGATGGACACTCTTTTGGGAGCGGCAAGGAAAACCGTGAGTGATTTTCGCCACTCGGGTGGTGCCACAGCGTCCCTGGAAGCTGTGCATCTGGAGCTGAACCTCCCACGGCACCGGCTCATTATAGACGTTCCAACATGCTGGAATTCCACCCTGGCAATGTGTGAACATCTGGTTGAACAGAGGCGGGCTGTCAACCGCTACCTGGCCAAAGCCACCATGGAGGCAAACTTGTCCGGGACCGGCACCGCCCACCTCCCGGACATCATCCGCCTTGCTAAGTGGGGAAAAATGCAGCTGGTGTGCTTGGTGCTGGCACCCTTCCTGGAGGCCACCAACATGGTCAGCCGGGACCATGCGTCGCTGTGTGAGTGGGTGACCATGGTGTGCATGCTGGAAAAGGCCCTCGATACTCTGCTGGAAGTGGGAGAGGCAGCCTTGATCCAGCAGGAGCAGCAGCAGCAACCTTCACAGTCCACCTCTGTGCGGCAGGAGGAGGAGTTTGAGGACTTGGAGGAGTTGGAGGTCCCTAACCTTGAAGAGGAGGGGGCACAGCGGAGTGCAGCTGCATTGGTGTGGGGGTGGATAGAGCAGGATGAGGCTCAGGAGTCAGAGTAGGAAGACAGCACTGGGGGTGATGAAGATGAGTATGTGTCAGCAGAGATGGCAGCCCTCTTCCCCATGGCAGCGCACATGCTGCAGTGCCTGCGCAAAGACCCAAGGGTGAAGCAGATGCGTGCTCGGGAGGACATCTGGATCACCCTGATGCTGGACCCACGGCTGAAGGGGAAGCTGGCTCAGTTCCTGCCTGTAGGAGGAGACCCTGTGCGCCGAATGAGGGACTTGCAGCTGATTCTGGTTTGGTGCTTGGAGGAAGCCTTCCCCCAGATACCCCCCCCCCCCCGCGCTCTTGTCTGTCCACCCAGTCTGTGGACAGACTGACTTTTTAAAAAATAAACCAGGCTTGGGCGGTTGGTGAGTTCCTGGCCCCTGTTGTTGGCAAGAGGGGGAAATGAAGTGGCTGAGTGGTAATCACTATGCCTGCCTCACCACCCTTTACCACCACATCTTCATTAAGCCAGGTTCAAATTTTTTTTACAGCCGTGGTACCAACACACTAAGTGCCATGGTGAACTATGTAAACACAGTTGCTGTGTAATTTTTTTGGAAGTGTCTGTGCTGTCCGAGTTGTGGGGAGGCCCCAACTGTGGCAGTACGACCGCTTCCTTGAACCTCTCCTTTTATAATGTTTTACCTGTGGCACACTAGGTGCCATAGTGATTATCTGAACACAATTGCTGTGTAATTGTTTTGGAGGTGTCTGTGCTGTCCAAGTTGTGGGGAGGCTCCAACTGCGGCAGTACGACCGCTTCCTGGAACCTCTCCTTTTTTAATGTTTTACCTGTGGCACACTAGGTGCCATAGTGATTATCTGAACACAATTGCTGTGTAATTTTTTTGTAGGTGTCTGTGCTGTCCAAGTTGTGGGGAGGCCCCAACTGCGGCAGTATGACTGCTTCCTGGAACCTCTCCTTTTTTAATGTTTTATCTGTGGCACACTAGGTGTCATAGTGATTATCGGAACACAATTGCTGTGTAATTTTTTTGGAGGTGTCTGTGCTGCCTGTCCAAGTGGTGGGGAGGCCCCAACTGTGGCAGTACGACCGCTTCCTGGAACCTCTCCTTTTGTAATGTTTTACCTGTGGCACACTAGGTGCCATAGTGATTATCTGAACACAATTGCTGTGTAATTTTTTGGAGGTGTCTGTGCTGCCTGTCCAAGTGGTGGGGAGGCCCCAACTGCAGCAGTACGATCGCTCCCTGGAACCTAGTCCTGATGTTAATTGATAGCCATTTTGGTGGGGGGGAGGGATTTTAAGTCCCCACATCATCAGTGTTCCCCTTTAAAAATAATGATGCTACATGCCTCATATACCCTAAAACACGTTTTAAAGCAATTTAAAGGCCACTTTCGTTTTTTTCTATCCAGATATCCGAATCCGGACGGATATCCCGGATACTGGGGTTGGATATCTGATTTGGATTCAGTTTGGAAAATGTGAGATCAGATATCTGGGTATCCGGATCCGTATCGGATCCAGATAGTGAAAAGGGGTACTGAGCACTATGACGGGCGGGGTACGAAATGAGAGGCAGACTTTTATGCCGGCATCAGCCAATGGATCCAGGTATGCAAATCTCTACACAGCTGAATGGTAATTAGAGATGGCCCGAACCTCTGATTTTAGGTTTGCGATCCTCCTGCGAAAGTTCGGTTCGCGCGTACTTTCGCGAACCGCAATAGACTTCAATGGGGAGGCGAACTTTGAAAACTAGAAAAATTTATGCTGGCCACAAAAGTGAAGGAAAAGATGTTTCAAGGGGTCTAACACCTGAAGGAGGGCATGGCGGAGAGGGATAGACGTCAAAAGTCCCGGCGAAAAATCTGGAAATTGCATGCCTAAAGTGCTTTAAAACATCTTGCATGTGTATACATCAATCAGGGAGTGTAATTAGAGTACTGCTTCACACTGACACACCAAACTTACTGTGTAACGCACTGCAAATAGCTGTTTGCATTGTGACGGCCGTGCTGGACTGGTGCGCACCATGGCGAGATTGCTCTTCCTCACTCAGTGATGTCAGGTAATGTCTGACTGCCTTATCAACTTTCGATGGTTCTTTCTCTACTATTGCTAAAGCTTACATCTATTTTTTTAAATACTTGTTCTGCTTACTGTTCAGTACCTGCATCGAGAATCTTTTATAGAGGGCAAGTCTGCCATTGCGAGTGACCACAGGTAATGGCCGGGGAATCCTGGTTTGATTCCGGTCCGGAGTGGGAGCCTAAGAAACGGCTACCACCACCACACATCCATGGTAGGCAGCAGGCACGCTATGGGCAAAGGAGCAGGAATGGCTACCACACATCCAAGGAAGGCAGCAGGCATGGCATGCACGTCCCGAGGTAGTGACCAAAAATAACAATACAGGAGGATTTTCGAGGCCCTCCTGTATATGTGAGATTAATCCATTTTAAACCCTTTAACGAGAATCTGTTATGGAGGGCAAGTCTGCCATCCATTCAAGTGTAAGGTATGCACTGACTGTCAGGTATAATACAATGTGCAGTGAAAGGTATGCAATGACTGCAAACAGCTGTTTGTGTAGTGATGGCCGTGCTGGACTGGTGTGCACCATGACGAGAGTGCAGGTGATGGCGGCTTTCCAGCCCATATGGTCGCCGGGCTGAGGTAGCTGAATGACAGGACAGTGACTGTCCAGCTGATCAAATTTGGTCTGTCCACAATGAAGCAATGACCTTATTAACTTTGGTGTGCCACCCCCCTGTTAAGGGGTTATGCTAGCAGCATGAATAAAGCAGCTCTGAGTTGATTTGCAATCTGCACCTTCTCTGCATTATTGAACTAACAGAAACATGGTGTCAGAAGCCTGAAACACACACACCATCCAATCATCCAGCTGGAAAATAAACCTTCAGTATACAGAATAGAACTCAGTATTCAAGCAACCATGTATGCAAACACAATACCTCCACCATCTGAGATGAAGATGTCTGGTGACCTGGCTACCAACTGGGAAACTTTCAAAGCTGAATTTCAGGACTTTATGTTAGCTTCTGGACTGCATGAGAAACCGGTAGAGGTACAGGCAGCCACTTTGAGACGTGTAATGGGAAGTGAGTGCAGACACATCTATCGCTTTAATCTGAATTTGGATGAGGAACAGCAAAATAGTGCTACTGCTATCTTGGATGCCCTGGAGGGGCATTTTAAGCCAACAAAAAATGTCATCTTTGAGCGCTTTGTTTTTGGATCCCTCAAGCAGGAAGAAGGTGAGACAATTGACTGTTTTGTAACTAGATTAAGGGAGAAAGCAGCCACATGTGATTATGGACAGTTAAAAGATGACTTGATTAGAGACAGGCTGGTGTTAGGTATTGCTGATGAAAATGCACGCCGTCGCTTGTTAAAGGGACTCTGTAACAAAAATGTCATTGTGTTTTCTACCATCCTACAGGTTCCTAAACCTATTATAATGTGTTCTGGCTTACTGCAGCACTTTCTACTATCACCATCTCTGTAATAAATCAGCTTATCTTTCCCCTGTCGGACTTGTCGTCCTGTGTCTGGAAAGCTGCCAACTCTTCAGTGTGATCTGCTATGCATGCCCCCTCTATGCACACTCCCCTGTGTGTGTGTGTGTGTGTGTGTGTGTGTGTGTGTGTGTGTGTGTGTGTGTGTGTGTGTGTGTGTGTGTGTGTGTGTGTGTGTGTGTGTGTGTGTGTTATTTACATTAGCCAGCTTTTCTCTGCTCTCTTATCTTTAACAAGCTGGATAAATCCTCTGTTCACATACTGATGAGTCACATACTGCAGAATTACAGACAACGGGGCAGAGCTGTCTGCAAGAAGAAACAAACAATCAGCTTGTAACTCTTCAGTGAGCTGCAGGGGGAAAGAAACACACAAATGATCTCTTGAGATTCAAAAGGAAGGCTGAATACAGCCTGATTGTGTATGGATGTATTTTCTATGTGTGGACATACTGTACATCAACCTACTTCCTGTTTTGGTGGCCATTTTGTTTGTTTACAAACAAACTTTTAAAAACTGTTTTTGACTACTTTTAATGCGACGGGGAGCAGCGAAATTGTGACAGAGGATAATAGGAGATGTCCCCTAACACACTGGTATGTTTACTTTTGTGTGATTTTAACAATACAGATTCTCTTCAAGAGAAATGACACTTACTCTGGCATCTGCCATAGATATTTGCTGAGCTGCAGAGCAAACAGACTGCGAATGAAAGTGCTGACACAGGGCAGAGTGGATGACAGTATTAATGCTACAGTTTCCCAAAAGCCAGTGCCTCAAAGCAACACAAAGCCAAGCACAGCACGATATCCTAACTACCCCAGAATCCCTGAAAAGTGCAAGTATTGTTGCAGCACACACAACCGGGGGAGATCCCAATGCCCAGCTTTTGGCAAGAATTGCCGACTTTGCGGAACCCCCAACCACTTTGCAACAGTGTGCCTAAAAGCAAAGCGAGACCAGCGTCAGCTGCATACAGTAGATGATCAAGCTGAGCTTGAACAGGAGGCAGATGATGAAGATAATGGCCAGATAGTGCTATGGGGTCACCCAGCTCCCGAGGGAAAAAGTGGTTTGTCAACCTACAGCTCCACGGCACCCGACAGCGTTGCCAGCTTGACTCAGGAGCAACATGTAATGTTATGAGCCTGCAGGATAAACGCAAGATAGCTCCCAAGGTAAGACTGAAGCCTAGCCAGACAAGACTGAAGCTGTATTCAGGTGAGGTGATGAAGTCATTGGGCCTTTTTCAGACTGAATGCTTCATAAAAGGTCTCTGCCACAAACTGGAATTTGAAATAGTCAAAGCAGACCAGAACCCACTCCTATCAGGTTCAACGTGTGAACGTTTGGGTCTGATGCACATTACCATTCCAGATGAACTCCACAATATGGAAAGCCATACCACAGGGGTGCTAACAGAAAAACAGCTTACCAGCACATACCAGGATGTGTTCAATAGCCCAATAGAGTCTCTACCTGGGGAAGTGCACTTTGACCTACATCGAACTGTCACACCAGTACAATGCTCTCCACGCAATGTTCCAGTTGCACTTAGGGAAGCCGTCAAAGCCCAGCTGGACAAACACATACAGGATGGGAACCTAGCCTCAGTGACTGAACCCACAGACTGGATAAGTAACATGGTTATAGTCAAAAAAGCTGACAAAATTAGAATCTGAATTGATCCAAGGGCATTGAATAAAGCGCTGAAAAGGTCCCACTATATAATGCCGACACTTGAGGATGTCCTTTATAAAATACCCAAAGCCCGCATTTTCTCCTTGGTGGATACCCGTGATGCATTTCTACAAATTAAATTGGACACAGAGAGCAGCTTTCTGACCACCTTCTGGACACCTTGGGGCAGAATGCGCTGGCTCAAACTACCCTTTGGTGTATCGGTAGCCCCAGAAAACAGCATGAACTACTAGCCGGCCTGCGAGGTGTGGAGCCAATTGCAGATGATATACTAATAGTGGGTTGTGGAGACTCACTAGCAGAGGCCACTCGTGACCATGATGCTAACATGATTGCTCTTATGAACCGCTGCAGAGAAGTGAAGCTTAGACTGAGCATCAAGAAGCTACAGTTTAAACTAAATGAAGTTCGCTTTCACGGTCACATTCTATCAGCAGGGGGGTTGAAGCCAGATCCTGAGAAGGTAAGGGCAATAAAAGACATGCCTGCTCCAACCGATTCCAAGGGAGTACAAAGGTTCATCGGATTTGTCACCTACCTGTCAAAATTCATGCCCTGTCTCTTGGAGGTTTGTGAGCCTTTGCGCAGGCTTGTGGATAAAGACACACTATGGCACTGGCTGCCAAAGCACCAGGAAGCAGTTGATGAAATCAACCTACTAGTCTCCACAGTGCCAGTACTAAGATACTATGACATTAGCAAGCCAATTACAGTTCAAAGTGACTCCAGTCAGAATGGCCTCGGCTGCTGCCTATTGCAGGATGGACAACCTGTAGCATTTGCTTCCAGGGCTCTCACCCCAACCGAGCAGAATTATGCGCAGATCGAGAAAGAATTCCTAAGCATTGTGTTTGCTTGCCACCGTTTCCATAGCTACTTGTACGGTCGGGAAAAGATCACTGTTGAAACTGATCACAAACCACTAGTCGCAATATTCAACAAACCTTTGCTTACTGCTCCAAAGCGACTTCAAAGCATGTTACTCTTGCTTCAAAATTATGGTCTAGCAGTAACCTACAAACCAGGCTCATATATCTATGTGAGTGACACTCTGAGCAGAGCCACACCACGCTTGCATCCAGCAGATGCACCTCATGTTCAGCATTCAGTCTGCAGCTTGCACAGTGAAGAACTTGACATAGCGTGCATAAACCAGGCTGACTATTTAAATGTCACGCATCAGCGTCTGTCACAGATCAGAGAGTCCACCGAGCAAAATGAAAACCTCAAGATCCTTAAATCAGTTGTGCTCAATGGATGGCCTGACACAAGGGCAGAGACACCTGTTGCTATCAGAGTGTAACGATTGTGGAACTTTCTCCGTGATCAGCGCACAACGCGTGCGTTGACACGGCGTAAATCCTCCACAAGCGTATATTTGCAGGCACCCCGCAAAAGGTGCTACGCACCCGTAGAGGGAAAATTCCTGTCGGCAGATAGCGCTGGGGAGTGCAGAGGAACCAATCCTCTGTACCTCCACAGATGCCAGACAGGAATTGTACGAAGCGCAGAACGCAATCACAAGAGAGGCGATTGCGAATGAGACGAGCAAAAGGACAGGTTGTATGTGTGTGCTCCAACCTAGTCGCCACCCCGCGACAATGCACACACAACAGCAGATATGAAACAGGAACGTGATCGCGAGAGGTGCGATTGCCAGACGTGACACAAGGCAGATCAGAACAGAATACGAGGTTAGCAAAGGCACAGCAAATAATACAATGAGGAGATACGGAAAATAACAAACGCTAGCTACCCGCGGACACCGCACTCATTTGCAACAGTGCACGCGGTTATGCGCGGTCTCCACGTGATAAGCACAATAGAGACAAGCACGCCTAACTAACCATTGACAGACAAACATGAAACAGAGGACGCGAGCGCAAGACAGACACACGAAAACAGGAACAGGCGGGAGATAGGATCCACAGCACTAGCGAAAGTGACTAGCGTGATCCAGGTACAGAGTAGCAGAACAGAAGGATCCACAGCACTAGCGGAAAGTGGCTAGCGCGATCCCGATAGACAGAACAGAAGGATCCCCAGCACTAGCGAAAAGTGGCTAGCGCGATCCAAGGAGACAGAACAGAAGGATCCACAGCGCTAGCGAAAAGTGGCTAGCGCGATCCAATGAGACAGAACAGAAGGATCCACAGCGCTAGCGAAAAGTGGCTAGCGCGTTCCAATGACACAGATCAGAAGAGATAGCTGGTAGCAACCGCTGCACCAGCTATACTCCAAGAACAGAGATCAGAACCATTTCCTGTCGACCACCGTTGGGATAGGACAATGGCAACAGAACAAACAAACAGATAAGCAATCCTAACTGCACTAAGGAAACCTGCCTAATGCAGTTTTCCGGGAATTACTCTAAGCTGATCTTCAAACAAAGAGCATGGCTGACATTCTCCAGAGTGTTTCACAGGAAGACTCCTTATGAACAGCAAAGCATTGTGGGAAACACATAGTACTTATAGTACACACCTCCAATGAATGTGGCCATCCAATTTGCATGACAACGTATGCAAATTCCTCAGCAAGCACAAGCTGCAAAACTGACAGAAGCTCTTCTTTCCAGAGTCCTGCAGCATGCAAACCTACACAATGGTCAAAAAGCTGCCTGCCTGCACAGGCAGCTGAGCAAATCATCACACAGAGAGTATTGGGCCTACCGGGATGAAATAAGCCTACAGGATGGAGTGTTCTTCAAGGGGCAACGTATTATCATCCCAAAGCAACTACGTGCAGAGATGTTACGACGCATTCATTGGAGCCACATTGGTGGTGAGGCATGCTTCAGACAAGCTCGAGAAACACTGTTTTGGCTTAATATGCATGGGGAGATTAAAGACTATGTAGGGCAGTGCACTGTATGCAACGAATACGCACACGAACAACAAAAAGAGACTATGATGTCACATCCCCTCCCGACACGGCCATGGCAAATTTTGAGCATGGACATATTCAACTACACTGGTAAGGATTTTCTGCTGATCGTTGACCACTATTCAGACATTTGGGAAATAGAACTATTGCCAGACCTGTCAGCAGGCACAACCATTAAAAGATGTAAAGCTCAACTTGCCAGGTATGGCCAACCTGACCCAGTTGTAACAGACAATGGTCCACAATTTTCTTGAGCTATGTTCGCCAGGTTCACTCAGGAATGGGGTTTTGAGCATGTTACATCGTCTCCAATGTACCCTAAAGCTAATGGCAAAGCAGAATCGGCAGTGAAGATTGTCAAAAGCCTGTGCAGGCGAGCAAAACGTGCAGGGGATGACCCATGGAAGTCAATCTTACTTTGGAGAAATACACCGACAGCTGGCATGGACACTAGCCCTGCACAACGTCTAATGGCCCGCAGGCTGAAAACTCCTCTCCCAGTGACTGATGCACTGCTGGAGCCATCTGTTGCTGTAAAGGTACCCAGAAAGCTGCAGTACAAAAGACAAGTGGCAAAACATACCTATGATAAAACGGCCAGGGACCTTCCTGCACTAAATGTGGGACAAAACATAAGAATGAAGCCTCTTCAAGGCGACAGGACAAGAATATGGAGATTAGGAACTTGTCTCCAACAAACAGCTCCTCGCTCTTATCTGGTTGAGGTGGAGGGTACACTGTACAGGCGCAACCAAGTGGACCTCAGACCAGCAGAGTTTAGTCCTACTAAGCTTACAGGAACAGAGCCCAGTGAAACACCAAGACCAGAAATGCCAATGGAGGCCACAGAGGAGGCAACAGCAGAAGTTCAGTCGGAACGCTTGCCTGAAACTGTAAGCACATTGGCCTCTCAGTCTGGGGGCACACCTGAGATCCCACGGTACACACGGAGTGGCAGGCGAATCCGGCCACCAACAATACTTGACCTCTAAATAATTGTAAACAGTCATGTTTAGCTGCCGTTGAGCATTTACATACTGTAAGTACAGTGGACTAAATAACCTTGCTATTTGAATGCTTGAAAGTTTGTTTTAAAGTATGTTATATATATAGTTAGAAAAGGGGGATGTTAAGGGGTTATGCTGCCACCTAGTGGCAGACCAGATATTATCACAGGAAATGTTTATACAGTGGGTTGCAAAAGTATTCGGCCCGCTTGAAGTTTTCCACATTTTGTCATATTACTGCCACACACATGAATCAATTTATTGGATTGCAAATCAACTCAGAGCTGCTTTATTCATGCTGCTAGTCTTGTAAGAAGCAAAGAGGTTACAACAACGAAGTACTTCCTGTGATGACATCTACAGTGGGTTGCAAAAGTATTCGGCCCCCTTGAAGTTTTCCACATTTTGTCATATTTCTGCCACAAACATGAATCAATTTTATTGGAATTCCACATGAAAAACCAACACAAAGTGGTGTACACATGAGAAGTGGAACGAAAATCATATATGATTCCAAACATTTTTTACAAATAAATAACTGCAAAGTGGTGTGTGCATAATTATTCGGCCCCCTTTGATCTGAGTGCAGTCAGTTGCCTATAGATATTGCCTGAAGAGTGCTAATGAGTAAATAGAGTGCACCTGTGTGTAATCTAATGTCAGTACAAATACAGCTGCTCTGTGCTGCTCTGTGAGGGCCTCAGAGGTTGTCTAAGAGAATATTGGGAGCAACAACACCGTGAAGTCCAAAGAACACACAAGACAGGTCAGGGATCAAGTTATTGAGAAATTTAAAGCAGGCTTGGGCTGCAAAAAGATTTCCAAAGCCTTGAACATCCCACGGAGCACTGTTCAAGCGATCATTCAGAAATGGAAGGAGTATGGCACAACTGTAAACCTACCAAGACAAGGCCATTCCCCTAAACTCACAGGCCGAACAAGGAGAGTGCTGATCAGAAATGCAGTCAAGAGGCCCATGGTGACTCTGGACGAGCTGCAGAGATCTACAGCTCAGGTGGGAGACTCTGTCCATAGGACAACTATTAGTCATGCACTGTACAAAGTTGGCCTTTATGGAAGAGTGGCAAGAAGAAAGGCATTGTTAACAGAAAGCATAAGAAGTAAGTCCCGTTTGCAGTTTGCCACAAGCCATGTGGGGGACACAGCAACCATGTGGAAGAAGGTGCTCTGGTCAGATGAGACCAAAATGGAACTTTTTGGTCAAAATGCAAAACGCTATGTGTGGCAGAAAACTAACACTGCACATCACTCACAGGGAAGCTGGTCAGAGTTGATGGGAAGATGGATGGAGCCAAATACAGGGCAAACTTGGAAGAAAACCTCTTGGAGACTGCAAAAGACTTGAGACTGGGGCGGAGGTTCACCTCCCAGCAGGACAATGACCCCAAATATAAAGCCAGGACAACAATGGAATGGTTTAAAACAAAACATATCTATGTGTTAGAATGGCCCAGTAAAAGTCCAGATCTAAATCCAATCGAGAATCTGTGGCAAGATCTGAAAACTGCTGTTCACAAACGCTGTCCATTGTAACGCTTGCGTGCGCTGACACGGCGGAAATCCTCCACAAGCGTATATTTGCAGGCACCCAGCAAAAGGTGCTACGCACCTGTAGAGGGAAATTCCTGTCGGCAGATGGCGCTGGGGAGTGCAGAGGAACCAATCCTCTGTACCTCCACAAGTGCCCGACAGGAATTGTACGAAGCGCAGAACGCAATCGCAAGAAAGGCGATTGCGAATGAGATTGAGCAAAAGGACAGGTTGTATGTGTGTGCGCCAATCCAGTCGCCACCCCGCGACCGCGCACACACAACAGCAGATACGAAATAGGAACGCGATCGCGAGAGGTGCGATCGCCAGACGTGACACAAGGCAGATCGAAATAGAATACGAGGGTAGCAAAGGCACAGCAAATAATACAATAAGGAGATACGGAAAATAACAAACGCTAGCTAACCGCGAACACCGCACTCATTCGCAACTGTGCACGCGGTTATGCACGATCTCCACGTGATAAGCACAATAGAGACAAGCACGCCTAACTAACCATTAACAGACAAACATGAAACAGAGGACGCGAGCGCTTGCTTAACGGTTACCTCACCGAGCCTCCAGCAAGCGTAGCGGACAAGGCAGACACACGAAAACAGGGACAAACGAGAGATAGGATCCACAGCACTAGCGAAAAGTGGCTAGCGTGATCCAGGTACAGAGTAGCAGAACAGAAGGATCCCCAGCGCTAGCGAAAAGTAGCTAGCGCGATCCCAGAAGACAGAACAGAACAGAAGGATCCCCAGCGCTAGCGAAAAGTAGCTAGCGCGATCCCAGGAGACACAACAGAAGAGATAGCTGGTAGCAACCGCTGCACCAGCTATACTCCAAGAACAGAGATCAGAACCATTTCCTGTCGACCACCGTTGGGACAGGACAATGGCAACAGGCAAGACAAGACAGAACAGGCAATACAGATAGTACAACCTGACTGGGCTAGAAGAGGAGCCTAAAGCAACCCCTAGGAATTAACTATACTAGATAACAATGGCTGACACTCCAGCAGTGTCCATCAGGAACAGACCATGGAAAGGAAATGACCAGCAAAGCCTTCTGGGAAACATAAAGCTCTTATAGTGCCAGTCATCAAAGAAGGCAGGTAGGGGATTTGCATAACGAATGTATGCAAATTCCCCAGCAAGAGAACAGACCAGAAACTTGCAATGGAAAGACAGGTCTCTGTTCCGGAGACCTGCAGCCCACAGACTAGAGGAATGGACAAACAGCTGTCTGCCTGTGCAGCCAGCTGAGCGGATCACCACATCCATCTAATCTGACTGAGCTGGAGCTGTTTTGCAAAGAAGAATGGGCAAGGATTTCAGTCTCTAGATGTGCAAAGCTGGTAGAGACATACCCTAAAAGACTGGCAGCTGTAATTGCAGAAAAAGGTGGTTCTACAAAGTATTGACTCAGGGGGCCGAATAATTACGCATACCCCACTTTGCAGTTATTTATTTGTAAAAAATGTTTGGAATCATGTATGATTTTCGTTCCACTTCTCATGTGTACACCATTTTGTGTTGGTCTTTCATGTGGAATTCCAATAAAATTGATTCATGTTTGTGGCAGAAATATGACAAAATGTGGAAAACTTCAAGGGGGCCGAATACTTTTGCAACCCACTGTAGATGTCATCACAGGAAGTACTTCGTTGTTGTAATCTCTTTGCTTCTTACAAGACTAGCAGCATGAATAAAGCAGCTCTGAGTTGATTTGCAATCTGCACCTTCTCTGCATTATTGAACTAACAGAAACACCCCCGAGACACTCATATAGCCGGCGGTCATTGCTTCATTGTGATACACAAGCCCCTTCACAGCAGCAAGGTAATGATCACGAAGGGGAATGGGCACATGTACATGCCTTTTGTTTTGTTGTTGCAGCCGCAGTGCAGGCAGCCATAAAAATTAGGCAGGCATGTACACGCACCAGAACAATTATTCTAGCAGCGGCCTAAAAAAACTCAGGAATCCGCCTGGAGTCCTGGACCCTGTTGGTGGTGGCGGAGAAGGCAGTCAAGCGGCCTGCGAGCAGAGGTGCTGTGTGGGGAGCGACTTAGTCTTCGGGCAGCCAGTCACACGGCGTGCAGACAGAGAAGCTTTGTGTGGGGACTGACTTAGTCTTCGGGCGGGCAGTAGTCGTCCGGGATCCATGCCTCATTCATTTTGATAAAGGTGAGGTACTGAACACTTTTGTGACTGAGGCGACTTCTCTTCTCAGTGACAATGCCTCCAGCTGCGCTGAAGGTCCTTTCTGACAGGACGCTTGAGGCAGGGCAAGACAGAAGTTGGATGGCAAATTGGGACAGCTCTGGCCACAGGTCAAGCTTGCGCACCCAGTAGTCCAAGGGTTCATCGCTGCTCACAGTGTCTACATCCACACTTAAGGCCAGGTAGTCGGCTACCTGCCGGTCCAGGCTTTGGTGGAGGGTGGATCCGGAAGGGCTAAGGTGAGGAGTTTGACTAAAGAATGTCCGCATGTCCGACATCAACATAAGATCGCTGGAGCGTCCTGTCCTTGCCTGCGTGGACATGGGAGAAGGATTACTGGCAGTGGTACCTTTATTGCGTTGTGCTGTGACATCACCCTTAAACCCATTGTAAAGCATAGTTGCCAGCTTGTTCTGCATGTGCTGCATCCATTCTGTCTTCTGGTGAGTTGGTAACATGTCCACCACTTTGTGCCTATACCGAGGGTCTAGTAGCGTGGCCACCCAGTACAGCTCATTCCCCTTGAGTTTTTGTATACGGGGGTCTCTCAACAGGCTGTACAGCATGAAAGATGCCATCTGCACAAAGTTGGATGCAGAAGTACTATCCATCTCCTGTTGCTCTTCCTCAGTGACATCAGGTAAGTCCTCCTCCTCCCCCCAGCCAAGAACAATACCACGGGAACGTCGAGCAGCACAAGCCCCCTGCGACGCCTGCTGCGGTTGCAAAGCGTGCCATGGCTGTGTAAGACCGCCTGAAATGCCCACACAACTACCTGGCCGGCTTCAGGACGTCCTCTAAGCCTGGGTACTTTGACACACATCTTTGAATGACTAGATTCAGCACATGTGCCATGTAGGGTACATGTGTCAGCTTTCCCAAATTCAAAGCGGAAAGGAGATTGCTGCCGTTGTCACACACCATGTTGCACCATAAACTGTGAAGATAAACAATTTCATCCCTCCTACTCCTGAAATTTTTTTTTAGAACCTCCCAGTTTTATTTTCTGTTTTAAAAAGCTAAAAAAAAGGTTTAATGCTATTGTCTCATATGATGATGATTCAGCTTTTCCCATAGTCTCGCAGTTAGCAATCATGTGACCCCCAACAAGACAAATTCAGCAATCATGAGGCCCCCAACAAGATAAATTCAGCAATCATGAGGCCCCTATCAAGACAAATTCAGCAATCATGTGACCCCCAACAAGACAAATTCAGCAATCATGAGGCCCCCAACAAGACAAATTCAGCAACCGTGAGGCCCCCAACAAGACAAATTTAGCAATCATGTGGCCCCCAACAAGACAAATTCAGCAATCTTAAGGCCTCCCAACAAATCATCAGGCCCCCAACAAGACAAATTCAGCAACCGTGAGGCCCCCAACAAGACAAATTCAGCAATCATGAGGCCCCCAACAAGACAAATTCAGCAGTCATGAGGCACATAAATAGACAGCATTTCACATAAATAGGCAGAATGCCCCCTTAATATGGTAGACACCTCTCACCTGGCTTCTGAATTCTCCTCTACTGGCTGCTGTGCCTGGTAATACTGTTTTTGGCTGGATTGGGGATGATGTGTGGGCTGAAAGGCCTGGCAGTGATGCTGTAGCCTGGCTGGCGGTGATGCTGTGGCCGATGCTGTAGCTGGGTTGGCTGGCGGTGATGCTGTGACCTGGCTTGCAGTGATGCTGTGGACTGGCTGGAGGTGATGCTGTGGCCGATACTGTGGCTGGGGGTGATGCTGTGACCTGGCTGGCGGTGATGCTGAGCTGTGCTTGGCTGATTGAAGTAAATGCTGGCCTGACTCGTGGTGATGCCGTGGCCTTTTTGACAGTGATTCTGGGCTGGTTGGCTGGTGGTGATGCTGGGCTGGGATAGTTTAGGTAGTGACAGGTGCCCCCTAGTTAAGGTAGCACCAGGAGTCCCCCAGTTTAGGTAGTGACAGGAGCCCCCCAGTTCAGGCAGTGACAGGAGCCCCCCAGTTCAGGCAGTGACAGGAGCCCCCCAGTTTAGGTAGTAACAGGGACCCCCCCAGTTCAGGTAGTGACAGGGACCCCCCCAGTTCAGGTAGTGACAGGGACCCCCCCCCCCCCAGTGTATGTTGTGACAGGAGCCTCCAGTTTAGGTAGTGAGTGACAGGGACACCCAGGTTAGGTAGTGATTGACAGGGACCCCCAGGTTAGGTAGTGAGTGACAGGCGCCCCCCCCAGGTTAGGTAGTGAGTGACAGGCTCCCCCAGGTTAGGAAGTGACAGGAGCCCCCCAGGTTAAGTAGTGAGTGACAGGGACCCCCAGGTTAGGTAGTGAGTGACAGGCGCCTCCCAGGTTAGATAGTGAGTGACAGGCGCCCCCCAGGTTAGATAGTGAGTGACAGGCGCCCCCCAGGTTAGGTACTGAGTGACAGGCGCCCCCCAGGTTAGGAAGTGACAGGAGCTTCCCAGGTTAGGAAGTGAGTGACAGGTGCCCCCCAGGCTAGGTAGTGAGTGACAGGGACCGCCAGGTTAGGTAGTGAGTGACAGGCGCCCCCCAGGTTAGGAAGTGACAAGAGCTTCCCAGGTTAGGTAGTGAGTGACAGGGACCCCCAGGTTAGGTATTGAGTGACAGGGACCCCCAGTTAGGTAGTGAGTGACAGGGGCCCCCCAGGTTAGAAAGTGACAGGAGCTTCCCAGGTTAGGTAGTGAGTGACAGGCGCCCCCCAGGTTAGGAAGTGACAGGCGCCCCCCAGGTTAGGTAGTGAGTGACAGGGACCCCCAGGTTAGGTAGTGAGTGACAGGCGCCTCTCAGGTTAGAAAGTGACAGGAGCTTCCCAGGTTAGGTAGTGAGTGACAGGCGCCCCCCAGGTTAGGAAGTGACAGGCGCCCCCCAGGTTAGGTAGTGAGTGACAGGGACCCCCAGGTTAGGTAGTGAGTGACAGGCGCCTCCCAGGTTAGATAGTGAGTGACAGGCGCCCCCCAGGTTAGGTACTGAGTGACAGGCGCCCCCCAGGTTAGGAAGTGACAGGAGCCCCCCAGGTTAGGTAGTGAGTGACAGGGACCCCCAGGTTAGGTAGTGAGTGACAGGCGCCTCCCAGGTTAGATAGTGAGTGACAGGCGCCCCCCAGGTTAGGTACTGAGTGACAGGCGCCCCCCAGGTTAGGTACTGAGTGACAGGCGCCCCCCAGGTTAGGAAGTGACAGGAGCTTCCCAGGTTAGGGAGTGACAGGTGCCCCCCAGGTTAGGTAGTGAGTGACAGGGACCGCCAGGTTAGGTAGTGAGTGACAGGCGCCCCCCAGGTTAGGAAGTGACAAGAGCTTCCCAGGTTAGGTAGTGAGTGACAGGGACCCCCAGGTTAGGTATTGAGTGACAGGGACCCCCAGTTAGGTAGTGAGTGACAGGGGCCCCCCAGGTTAGAAAGTGACAGGAGCTTCCCAGGTTAGGTAGTGAGTGACAGGAACCGCCAGGTTAGGTAGTGAGTGACAGGCGCCCCCCAGGTTAGGAAGTGACAGGAGCTTCCCAGGTTAGGTAGTGAGTGACAGGGACCCCCAAGTTAGGTAGTGAGTGACAGGGACCCCCAGTTAGGTAGTGAGTGACAGGGGCCTCCCAGTTAGGTAGTGAGTGACAGGGGCCCCCCAGGTTAGGAAGTGACAGGAGCTTCCCAGGTTAGGTAGTGAGTGACAGGAACCGCCAGGTTAGGTAGTGAGTGACAGGCGCCCCCCAGGTTAGAAAGTGACAGGAGCTTCCCAGGTTAGGTAGTGAGTGACAGGGACCCCCAGGTTAGGTAGTGAGTGACAGGGACCCCCAGTTAGGTAGTGAGTGACAGGGGCCGCCCAGTTAGGTAGTGAGTGACAGGGGCCCCCCAAGTTAGGTAGTGAGTGAAAGGGACCCCCTAGTTAGGTAGTGAGTGAGAGGGGCCCCTCAGGTTAAGTAGTGAGTGACAGGGACCCCCAGTTAGGTAGTGAGTGAGAGGGACCCCCAGTTAGGTAGTGACAGGTGCCCCCCTTACCTTGACAGCCAGTGTGTTCCCCCTCCCCCCAGGCCTGCTCAGGGCCGTTTTTGGGGTCTGGAGGGGTCGCAGCATGAGGGGAGAGCTTGGTGGCACATCGGTGGGGAGAGGGGACATCCCCCCCCCCTCCCTCTCCTCGGGCTCTCCCCTCTGCGCTCCCCTCCAGCAATGAAAAATGTGGGTATGCAGGCGGCAGATACCTACCTTCTGTGCGTTCCACGGATCTTCCTCCCTCTAACTTCTGACGCGACTTCCTGTATAAACAGGAAGTCGCGTCAGACACTAGAGGGAGAACCATCTGCACTGGAGCACACGGTAGGTATGTATCTGCCTCTTCCCGCCGCCTGCATACCCACACTTTTCAATGCTGGAGGGGAGCGCAGAGGGGAGAGCCCGAGGTGAGAGAGGGGGGGACTGTCCCCCCTCCCCACCGACGTGCCACCAAGCTCTCCCCTCATGCTGCGACCCCTCCAGAACCTAGAGGGGCATCCTGCTGCGGGTCCCCTGTGACATAGGACTCGGGCAGGCCCCATAGCAACGGATATGGTTGCTATGGCGATTGCTACGCCCCTGTACATGCGGTAGATGGGCAAGAGTGTTGCTTACTAATTTTTGCCAAAGAAAAGAGAGAAATCGAGAGCCCAATAGTAGTATGTAGTAGGTGTAGGTGTAGTATGTCAGAGATACGAAGGGAAATGAATAAGTGAGATGGTTATACTCACAAACATGGGTTACCGCTCAGGCAACCACTGTATAGGCAGGTGAGGAGATTAGACCTGTCCTCACTCAGGATCAAGAAGTCGCTCTCTGTAGATCAGAAAAAATGGGGTAGGATCACCCCTCCACCCGGGGTGGACTCAAGTATACTGATAGGTGATCAGAGGCGCCAGCAGAATAAAATTAATATAAAATTGTTAAAAATTGCCGAAAGGGAAAGTGGTGGACTTCCTCTCAATAATTAGACACCAAGGTCTGTCATCAAATCAAACGAATACATTTATTCAATAGTACCCCAAAATCTGCAACACGTTTCGTGGGAACAGACCCACTTCTTCAGGCAATAAAACGGGGACAACAAACACTGTGAACAAAGGACAGAGGGTATTGCTATAAGATTGCCGCAAATAACAAACATACAAAAAAAAAAAATCACAAAACGATGATATAGCAATAATCATATATCAAAAATCAGGATAATGGTTATGTAACAAAAGTAGGGACTAAATCCATAGGTGGCACATGAGCTGAGTGGAGTATCCAGACGTATACATAGGGGTATCAACATATGTACAGACAATAAAAGTTGATGAAATTATAATAACAACAATAAGTATAAAAGATAGGGACAATAACTATATATACTAAGTTCATACGTTTGCTAGATCAAAAGCTATAACAATGTAAAACAGGATGATAATATATCAATGAAAGAACAAAAAGAAAATAAAAAAATACAATTAAAAAAAATTGGCAATTAAATTTGTACAGATGATAAAAAGGATGAAAAAATAGGGATAATATTTATGTGTTAAATACTTGAGGCAAAAAAAAAAATTATATATATATATATATATATATATATATACATATACATACACATACATACACACATATACACATACATATATATATATATATATATATATATATATATATATATATATATATATATATACATACACACATACACACACATATACATACATACATATATATACATATACACACACATACACATACACATACATATACATACACACACACACACACACACACACACACACACACACACACACATCGCTGTAGGAGTGTCCCAATATAGGGTGGAAACATGTGAAGGTCATGATTGACCCTATTTTTCCCGTCCTTATAACGTGAAGGGACGGGAAAAAAAGGGTACTAGGTATGTGCTTAGTGTCAAAGAACCCGTGGTTATGCTAGTAAGAGACGGCCATGGTGTATAAGGTTTTGCATTAAAGATACCACCATTAAAGACAAGGCTATAGGAGTGGAGGATACAGAAAAGTATGAACATATGGGGAAAGATAAAAATAATAATAATAACACCACCTGGGACAACGGTAACATGGTGCTAGAGTCATATTAATTAGTGACATGTTTAGGTGAACATATTGGGGCAAACCAAGGGGGGTTAAAAATAGGCAAAAAGAAGAGCATAAACAGCATAAATAACAGATGCAAACTTACCAGCAATCAATGTGCAGTGAATTTAGCACCTCTGTACTGGTCTGAGGATGCTGGCTGGTTTAAATGTGAAAGCAGAATGTCATCTAGCCAATGGGAAGGCTCGTTTGATGTGGGAGGGGGGTGTGGATGGTCATGGTGATATTGATCTAACGAATCAGACTGCTGTGAGCCGCTGAGTCTGATTGGGCTGCTCTTTTTGGTGGGAAAGTGTCATCAGTGATGCGTACTGTCATGGGCGGAGGGAAAAAAAAAAAAAACTTATCTGGACAGTTTCCCCTCTTTTTCTCTTCTCCTCCCCTTTCCTTTTTCTTATCCCCTCCTCTCCCCTCCTCCTTTTTCCCCTCTATCCTTTCTCCTTCTCCCTTCCTCCCCCCCCCCCCCCCCCCCTTTTTTTTTTTTTTTTCCTTTCCTTTTCTTTTCCTCTCTCCTTCTCCCTTTCCTTCCTCCCCTTCCCTCCCTCCCTCCCCTTCCTTTCCCTTCCTTCCTTCCCTAATCACGCATGACACAGAACATCCTGATATGCAACACTGGTGGTAAGTTGTTCAAAACTATATAGAGCAAAGAAATGCAAAAGACAGGGACAATTTCTAAAAGTGCATGATATACAACATCCTGATATTCAATACCAGTGGCAAGTTATTCAAAAAATATGTATATGTATATATATATATATATATATATATATATATATATCTCAAAGAAATGCAAAAGACAGGGACAATAGGAGATAAAAAAGACAGGGACAATTGAAAATAAAAACGTAAAAATGCGTTAAACAGATCCATGTTAAAATACACGATACATAAATAATAACAAATTGTAAGGTATAAAATAGTAAAACAAAATAGCCATTAGAAGAGAGTGACTAAGATAAAAGAAAAACTGTCAGAATGTATAATGAATGTATTTTTTCTAAAATTTCATTGAGGCCCTCCGGAACTAAAGTTTTTAATGTTTGAATCCAAAACATTTCTCGTTTTTTGAGGTGCTCGAATGCATTTTGCTTACTTGGATCCACTGAGTCAATCAGTGTGATATTGAATAGTGATGGGTTGCTGTCGTGGTGGGTGCTGAAGTGGCGTGAAACACTGTGCAGTGGAAAATTCTTGATAATATTTCTTTTGTGCTGTCCTATTCTGCTACGTGCTAATTGTGTGGTTCTACTCACGTACTGAAGTCGGCATGGACAAGAGATCAAATAGATCACAAATTTACAGTCGCAAGTGAGATGTTTATTTATGGAGAAGTGGCAGTTGGTACTCGTGGAGGTGAATGAATATGTTCATACTTTTCTGTATCCTCCACTCCTATAGCCTTGTCTTTAATGGTGGTATCTTTAATGCAAAACCTTATACACCATGGCCATCTCTTACTAGCATAACCACGGGTTCTTTGACACTAAGCACATACCTAGTACCCTTTTTTCCCCGTCCCTTCACGTTATAAGGACGGGAAAAATAGGGTCAATCATGACCTTCACATGTTTCCACCCTATATTGGGACACTCCTACAGCGATGTGTGTGTGTATGTATATGTATGTGTATGTGTATGTGTATGTGTGTGTGTATATGTATATATATGTATGTATGTATATGTGTGTGTATGTGTGTATATATATATATATATATATATATATATATATATATATATATATATATATATATGTATGTATATATATATATATATATATATATATATATATGTATATATATATATGTATGTGTATATGTGTGTATGTATGTGTATGTCTATGTATATATATATATATATATAATTATTTTTTTTGCCTCAAGTATTTAACACATAAATATTATCCCTATTTTTTCATCCTTTTTATCATCTGTACAAATTTAATTGCCAATTTTTTTTAATTGTATTTTTTTATTTTCTTTTTGTTCTTTCATTGATATATTATCATCCTGTTTTACATTGTTATAGCTTTTGATCTAGCAAACGTATGAACTTAGTATATATAGTTATTGTCCCTATATTTTATACTTATTGTTGTTATTATAATTTCATCAACTTTTATTGTCTGTACATATGTTGATACCCCTATGTATACGTCTGGATACTCCACTCAGCTCATGTGCCACCTATGGATTTAGTCCCTACTTTTGTTACATAACCATTATCCTGATTTTTGATATATGATTATTGCTATATCATCGTTTTGTGATTTTTATTTTTTTTGTATGTTTGTTATTTGCGGCAATCTTATAGCAATACCCTCTGTCCTTTGTTCACAGTGTTTGTTGTCCCCGTTTTATTGCCTGAAGAAGTGGGTCTGTTCCCACGAAACGCGTTGCAGATTTTGGGGTACTATTAAATAAATGTATTCGTTTGACTTGATGACAGACCTTGGTGTCTAATTATTGAGGGGAAGTCCACCACTTTCCCTCTCGGCAATTTTTAACAATTTTATATTAATTTTATTCTGCTGGCGCCTCTGATCACCTACCAGTATAATTTTTGCCAAAGGCATTTTCACATCAAAAATGCCATTTTTGTTTTCTAGATTGTGTCGCGAAAATACGCTTACATTTTTGAATTTTTGCTTTCAAGATTTTCCATGTAATTCCGCTAACATTTTCGCCTAATGGCTGACGCCTTTCGCTGTTAATAGCAAAGCCCCCTTATGAGCTAGAATCACCAAATTTGCAGGGTATGGTAAGGTGAACAGAAGTTATAAGAGGAAAAAATATTTTTCAAAAAGACTTTACAGGTTTGGAGAAAATCAATTTTAAATTTACGATAGGAAAAAAGTATACATTTAAATGCGGTAAATGCTGTAAATTTACATATATTAAAAGTAAGAGCAATGAATTTCATGATGGAGTTTCCAGGTGGTCCATACTAGTGATGTTGCGAAGTTGAAATTTTCAGTTCGCGAACACGAATTTGCTGCAAATGTTTGCAAACTGCCATAGACTTCAATGGGCAAGCAGAGCAGTAATCAGTGATTCCCAACCAGTGTTGCACAACACTTTTATGTGTTGCGGCAGCACTAGCTATGTGTCGCCACGTCCCTCCGCCTCCGCTCTATCCCCTCCTCGCTTCTGAGATCCGCCTCATATATTTAGAGCAGGGCTCAAGAAAATGGCTGCCCGATGTCCACAAATGCAGACAATGGTGGCCATTTTCTTGTAGCCCAGCTCTAACTAAACACAGGGGGAGATTTATCAATGCATTACCAACCGAGTTTTCTTCTTAATCTGTTCTAACCGGCAGGAAGAACAGTTCTGCATGATAATAAGAACCTTCTTAAATCCTAGGTAATAGTGGCAATTTAGCATGAATTTCTAGAGCTGCAATACAGTTAAGAAAAGTGCAAATCCACCCCTAAGCTGGCGCAGATTAAGAAGTGCTTGATAGCAGTTCTACAGAGGTAGAACTTCTGGCTAGACATGATTGCAGAGTGCAGGCTATACATGATTTGTGATGTGCTCCTCCCACCTGCTGAATTCCTCCTCAGAGCCTGCTGCTATCAATACAGCAGGTGTGTTGGTTACCTCAGCAACAGCAATTCCCCTCACACACTGCACTGTCTTAGAGACCTTCCTAGCTCCTCCTATTATACAACAGTTTTAGAAGGAATCTGAACTGTCTAATGATTTCTTAAAGTGAACCCGAGGTGAAAATAAACTGATGAGATAAACAATTATATTTATCCTCCTACTCCTAAAAATGACTTTTTAATGCCTTCCCTCCCAGCTGCTCCCCTGTCTCATCACCTCTTTCGCTACTGCCACCATTGATGGAGTCAGCCTGCTGCTAGCGGCTTTCCCCCCCCCCCCCCCCCCACTCCTCCCCCTGTGATCCTGTACCCACAAATACTCTTCGTCCCCACTTCCCTGACCTGGCCCCAGTCCTCACCTCCTTGTTCAATCTTTCCCTTTCCACAGGCACCTTCCCCAAAGCATTCAAACAGGCCACTGTACTTCCTCTGCTGTAAAAACCCTCACTCGACCCAGCCCTTCCCTCAAACTATCGCCCAATCTCTCCTGTATATATTTATTGTCCAGCGCTGCGTAATATGTTGGCGCTTTATAAATACAATAAATAATAATAATCCCTGAATATTATTTTATAGTTAAACATTTAGAAAGTAGATTAAATGTTTTGTTGTCTCTGCTAAGTTGCAGTCTATTAAGTGTCCCTAAATGAAAATACATGAACTATAGTGACCCTTTCTCTCTTCATCTGCTCTAAGAAATATGTAGAAAATGTATTTTGCCACAAAAAACTTTTATGGCTGTAATTTGCTTATCAGTGATGTTTACTATATTCCTGACAAGGTTCTGACAAGACAGAAGCTGTCATATCCAGCCTTAAAAATTAACTCTTTCAGGCAGCAAAATAAAACAGCCTGGTTATTAATGTGTTTAGTACTGTACATACACATGTTTATCTCATCATGTCACATGTCGCCTCGGGTACACTTTAACCTCCTAAGCGATAATCCCGAGCTGAGCTCGGGGTATATCGCGCAGGAGGATTTCTCAAGCTCTGGTGGGCCGATTTGCATAATTTTTTTTGTTACACGCAGCTAGCACTTTGCTAGCTGCGTGTAACTTCCGATCGCCGCCGCCGATCCACCACTACCCGCCGTGCCGCGCAGCCCCCCCCCCCCCAGACCCCTTGCACAGCCTGGCCAATCAGTGCCAGGCAGCGCTGAGGGGTGGATCGTGACTCCCTCTGACGTCACAACGTCCATGACGTCGGTGACGTCATCCCGCCCCGTCGCCATGGCGACCGGGGAAGCCCAGCAGGAAATCTCGTCTGAACGGGATTTCCTGCTTACTCTGATCACCGAAGGCGATCGGAGTGGGTGGCAGGATGCCGCTGCGCAGCGGCTATCATGTAGCGAGCCCAGGGCTCGCTACATGATTTAAAAAAGAAAAATTTTTTAAAAAAAGTGCTGCGCCCCCTCCTGGGCGATGCAATTGTTAAGATGCATGAGACAGTTCTGCATGGATTTCTAAAAACCTATTAATATTTTGTCTCAGACACTCTTGATAAATCTGGCCCACAAGAGTGGAGGCAGAGAAACAGGGAGAGAGACAGTGCTGGAACGCATGGCGCTGGAATCTACACCTCGCTACCTATCCTGAGTGCACCTACACCTCGCTACCTATCCTGAGTGCACCTACACCTCGCTACCTATCCTGAAGGAACCAACACCTTGCTACCTATCCTGAAAGCCCCTTCTCTTGGCTATCTATCCTGAGTGCACCTACACATCACTACCTATCCTGAGGGCACCTACACCTCCCTACCTATCCTGAGGGAACCTACTCCTGGCTACCTATCCTGAGGGCACCTACACCTGGCTACCTATACTGAGGGCACCTATACCTGGCTACCTACCTACCTATACTGAGTCTGAGGGTGTTTTATTTGGGGGGATGATGTGTCATGGCGATCTGAGCGCTTGGCGTCACGTGTCACGACTATAAATAGGTGGGAAACCACTGACCTAGAGGGACTTTTTCTGGTCACAAAATTAAGGGAAAAGTTGTTTAAAGGGCCTAACACCTGGACCGTGGCATGCAGGAGGGAAATCCATTGCAAAAGTCCCACAAAAAATGACATAGCTGACCCAAAGTCGTGTTTTAATCTCTAAAGGGCAGAAATCACATTACAGTCCTAAATTTATGGAATAAAGTGCTTTTAAACGTCCAGCATTGCCAGGGATCTTTATACAGCCATATTGCGGCTGTATAGCGATCCCTGACACTTCCATGGAGATTCCAGGGGGTCCATACGCAGTTATCACTAAAGCTCTTTGTGGTTGTTTGTGGTAAATGTGGCGTTTCATCCATCAGTGTGAACCAAGCGTAACCATTACACTACCTGATCAACGAGTACACATACAACGGACATTTTAAAGCACTTTATTCCACAAATTTAGGAATGTACTGTGATTTCTGCCCTTTAGGGATTAAAAAGGGACTCTGCGTCAAGTAATTTTTGGTGGGACTTTTGACATAGATCCCCCTCCGGAATGCCATAGTCAAGGTGATAAGGCGAAAAGAATTTTAACATTTTCGCTCATCACTGATGGGCAACTACATTAATCAGCGTGATGGAAAGTCTCACTTACCAAGAAAGACAAAAGTTTGCTTTCTTAAAACAGAAAGAATTTGCGATAATTCAGGTTGGAGTGAGCTTGAGATGTCTCCCAGTGCATCACTGCTCCAATTATCGCAAATTCTTTCTGTTTTAAGAAAGCAAACTTTTGTTTTTCTTAGCATTTTAGTAAGGGGGCTTTTAGGACCATTGTAGCCCCTCACACACTCCAATGAGTTCTGGTTCACCATGAGCTTGCTGGTTAGTCTGTACCTCTCTGTGTTACAAGCCCTACTCCATAGAGCCAAATTAATCCATGCCATGCACTGATGAGGATCAAACAATCTGAAACAGTCTGTATGCATGTTGGATTATTATGGCTCTGTACAAATTAACAAGCTGACACATCATTGCATTTCAGCGGTTCTGGAGGTGTGTTTAGCTTCTAAGGGTAACAATGATTAATTTGCATATATTTAGCAGTGCACTGGGAGACATCTCAAGCTCACTCCAACCTGAATTATCACAAATTCTTTCTGTTTTAAGAAAGCAAACTTTTGTTTTTCATAGCATTTTAGTAAGGGGGCTTTTAGGACCATTATAGCCCCTCACACACTCCAATGAGTTCTGGTTCACCATGTGCTTGTTGGTTAGTCTGTACCTTACCAAGAATGGTATTTTAAAAGGGTTCATTTAGCCTGGAATAAAGACGGCTAAGCGATGACCTGATTAACATGTATAAATACATCAGAGGGCAATACATAAGCTTGACAGATGAGGTTTTTGTTCATAGGCTTGTACAAAGGACAAGGAGGAATGATCTGCATATGGAGGAAGCAAGGTTTTGCCTTGTACTTAGGAAGGGGTTCTTTATAGTTAGGCCATGTTCACAGTGGCCGTTGCATTCCTGCTGTTACAGAGAATGCAACGGCAACAGATGGGGACAGCCGCCGCACGTTATGCTCATGTTGGATTAGTTACAGTGAAGCATTTAGTTCAGGTAAAGTATACTTCCCTGCACTGCAGTGTGTAATGATGGCACAACTCATTATACCACCTCAGCTCACCTGCCAAATGGTGAATGTCGCATATATAGTATATTATTCAAAAAAGGTGGTCCGCAACCAAAGCTCTCCACAAGCAGTAATGTCTTTACAGCTGTGGGGATAAGTCCCAAAATAAAGACATTACTGCTTGTGGAGAGCTTTGGTTGCGGACCACCTTTTTTGAATATTGTTCCAGTGTATAGGCCCGGCTGCCTATGGCCCTGCACCCTCTACCACAGTGCAGCTGAGCGGTCACTATCCTTTTCCTCTATATATAGTATATTGCAGTGCGGTAAGTAGTGTTACAAAGCATCTGTTAAGAACTTCAGCCTTCCCATTCATTCGCCAATAACTTTATCACTACTTATCACAATGAAATGATCTACAGTATATCTTGTTTTTTCCGCCACCATTTAGGCTTTCTTTGCGTGATACATTTTGCTAAGAATTAATTTATTATAAATTCATTTTAACAGGAGGATTAAGAAAACAAAATGGAAAAAATTCATTATTTCTCCGTTTTTGGCCATTATAGTTTTAAAATAATATATGTTACTGTAATTAAAACCCATGTATTTTATTTTCCCTTTTGTCCCGGTTATTACATCGTTTAAATGATGTCCCTATCACAATGTATAGACAGCACGGTGGCGTAGTGGTTAGCGCTCTCACCTTGCAGCGCTGGGTCCCCAGTTCGCATCCCAGCCAGGTCAACATCTGCAAGGAGTCTGTATGTTCTCTCCGTGTCTGCGCAAGTTTCCTCCAGGCACTCCGGTTTCCTCCCACACCCCAAAAATATATAGATAAGTTAATTGGCTTCCCCCTAAAATTGGCCCTAGACTATGATGAGTACACTACACGATACATATATATGATTATGGTAGGGACTAGATTGTGAGCCCCTATGAGGGACAGTTAGTGACAATATACACTCTGTACAGCGTTGCGTAATATGTCAGCGCTATATAAATAGTTAAATAAATAAATAATAATGTATGGCACCGATATTTTATTTGGAAATAAAGGTGCATTTTTTCAGTTTTGCATCCATCACTTATTACAAGCCCATAATTTAAAAAATAACAGTAATATACTTTACTACATACATATTAAAAAAGTTCAGTCCCTAAGGTAACTATTTATGTAATTTTTTTATTGTTTACAAAAAAAATTATGTGTACCTATCGGGGAGTGTGGGAGGTAAGGGGCTAATTTTAAAAGTTAAAAAAAAATGTCATTATGTGGAAATTTTTATTTCCAGATGTAATTTTACTATTTGGCCACAAGATGCCCACCAAAAAAGTCCCAAAAAAACATATATACAGGAGTCAGGGCTTAGTTCATACATGGGGGGTACTCTTTATTGCAACAACTCAAAATCATTAAATGAAAACACAAACTTAGATCGTCAACCTCGGATGATGGCAGAAGGGCGAGAACGGGCATTCTCTGAACTTCAGTCTGGTGACTTTCTTAGCACTTGACACTTTACTGGTTATTGTCCAATAGTGTATTGATGCATTTTAAAGGAAAAGGATCCAGTGCGCATGGACCCACAATGATGCGAGTTTGTGTTTTCTTTAAATAATTTTGAGTTGTTGCAGTAAAGTGTCTCTATGAACTAAGTACTGACTCCTGCATATATGTTTTTGGTGAGGGTCACTTTCTCCAATATTGAGCAGGCTTTAGGGTTTGTTCACATCTAGGGCGTTTTTGGCATTTTTTCAAGAGCAGGCGATTTTCAAAATCGCCCACAAAACACTTGTGCAATGATTCTCTATGAGAAGGTTCATATCAGTGTTTTTGTGCCTGTACCATTTTTGGGGCGATTTTCTTCTGATGGAAGGTATAGGAAGAGAGCTAAACGCTCACAAAATTGCTTTATGCCGCAATTGCATTTGCATTTATTCTTTTCCGGGTCAAAGAGTTCACTTCCTGACTAACATCAGGAAGCAAAAAAACAGATTCGCTTACAAAAACTGTTTGCACAAAACTGTAGTGCGCAGTGGAGAGCCGTGAGAGGGGGAGCGCAAAAAATTGAAAATTGCTGGCATCATCGATCTCATTTTTAGATGTAAACAAAGCCTCACAGTGTGCGGGAGTGAAACTGAGGATTTTCTTTTATCATTGACACATTGTTCCATGGTGGATTGGAAAACCTCTGGCTGCTAATTATTAATACATCTGTGCTTATATTACATACTACCAAAGCATCTGTTACACTACACCGCAACACATCACTGTGAACGTGGCCAAGGGAATGGTTAAAGGCAGGGGTGCCTGAAACACCAGGAACACCAGGCAGTCGCTTAGGGCGGCATGCAGGGAGAAAGGCGTAACTGTGCGTGACAAATACATTTTATTTACCCACCACGCCACCGATCCTGACCAGTCTCTCCACTGCCACCTCTACACACCCCCTCCCTCTGAGTCAGTCCTCCCCTGGCCAATAAAAGCAGTGTTTAACACTGCTCTTCCGTCTTCCCACCCCTCCTCCTCCTCCTCTAGTCATGCCTTCTCTATAGCGGCATCCACACCAGTACATTGTGTACTTTGTGTGGTGCCGCCTTTAACTCCGCCCCCACAAGTCAGGAACGGAACATAAGGCAGCAAGACTGTGCCCTCCTGTCCTGCCTCCTGGCCCTGCATGGCTGCATCCCCGGTCGTCCCCCACACGTTTCTGTATCGGCACTCCCCGGATACAGAAACTAGTGCACTGTGTGTCTGTGAGGGCGGCAGCCAGACCTGATACACAGAAGGAATGAGGAGACACAGCAGTCAGCACCGCACATTGCAATATCAGACCTGCACCCAGCATCAGCGTGAAAGCAGGTGAGGTGACAATCGTGAGTGACAGTTAAGGGGCCCATACACCTAACGATTTTCCCGCCGATATACGGCCGTTTCGATCACAGTGATCGAATCGGCTGTGAAATCGCCGCGCACACCACTGACAGAACGATCAATTTCCGTCCGAAATCGATCGTTCCCGTCGACTCCAGTCGATCCATCCGTGCAAAAAAAAAATTCTCGATCAACGGCGGGTCGGGAGTGCGTCGATAGCGGCGGTCGAATGCCCGACGACCGACGCAATACAGCGGGTATACATAACCTGTTCCGGCCGGCGCGAATCCCCTGGTCCCCGCTGTCTTCTTTCCGCGCTGGGTTCCGGACCGGCTGCAGCTACACAGAACTTCCTGTCCCGGCAGGAAGTTTAAACAGTAGAGCGCCCTCTACTGTTTAAACTTCCCCTGGACAGGAAGTTCAGTAGCTGCAGGAACGGTCTGGAGCCCGGAGCGGAGAAGAAGCCACGGGGACAAAGGGGGACTCGCGCCGGCCGGAACAGGTAATGTATGCAGGGGGGGGGGGGGCGGCACCAGCGGCAGCTCCACAGATTGTGATCGGTTTCAGGCTGAAATCGATTCACAATCTGTTTGCAGTAAAGGTGGCCATACGATCCCTCTCTGATCAGTTTTGATCAGAGAGGGATCTATCTTTTGGTCGAATCTGATGGCAAATCGACCAGTGTATGGCCACCTTTAGTGACACAAACTGTCTGAGCTGCATCACTGATAATGATAATCAGCAATCATGCAGTCCGAGGTGATGCTAGCTGCCTGTCACTGTCTGATTTTTAAAGAAATACTTCAGTGAAAAATAAAAATGATTTTAACTTAACTGGGGCTTCTTCCAGCCCCCTGGACTCACCCTGTACCCACAACATCCTCTTGCTCCCCTCCAACCAGCACCAGCAACCCCCTCAAAGTTGGACGGTCGGCTACTGTGCATGCATGGCCCCAGCCGCACGGACCTTGATCATGCTCCCACGGTCGGGAGTGTTCTGCTTAGGAGCAGTAGCAATCTTTGCGTACTGTGCCTGCGCAGAACGCTCCCAACTGCAGGAGCACAACCATGGTGCTTGGGGCCATGCATGTGCAGTAGCCGCTGACTCTCGGCAACCGGCCAGCTTTTCAGGGGTTGCCGGTTCTGACAGGAGGGGACAAGGAGGATGTTGTGGGTACAGGGCAAGTCCAGGGGGCTGGAAGAAGCCCCAGGTAAGTTAAAATCATTTTTACTTTTCACTGAAGTATTCCTTTACAGTGATCCCAAACCGAAGCTTGGGCTCAAAATAAGATTACCCTGAAGAGAGGGAAGCCACAGGATCCTATTGAGCCTTTACGAGGTGGTCCAATGTCCAGCTCCACATCAGGGCTGCCCTCCTCTGTTACAAGCGCAGCTGTACAGTAGCCACATAAACACAGCCGCACAAGCGCTGTAGCATGGAGCCCGCAGCTCCAACTTACTGCCCATGCACCGTCGTGCTCGCGCAGCTACTGCGTGATGCTGAAGGAAGTGGAGGTGCGTGGATATGATTAGCAACAATGCCTTGTCTCTAAACTTCTGGGGGGCTGCGCTCAGCAATGGGAGACATCAGTGCACCAAAGGAAACCTCAATAGGATTCTGAGGCTTCCCTCTCTTTACGTAAGTATCTCATTTTGTACCCAAGCTTCGTTCACCCTCCTTCCCCACTCAGTGTCACCCATCGCACCCGGTGTCACCCTCCCCCCACCCAGTGTTACCCTCTTCCCCACCCAATGTCAACCTCCCTGAATGGGCGCCACAGGTTTTCTTGCCTGGAGTGACAAAAAGTCTAGAGGCACCCCTGGTTAAAAGAGAACTGTAGCGAGAGGTAAGTGAAGGCTGCCATATTTATCTCCTTTTAAAGGGAACCTTAACTGAGAGGGATATGAATGTTTGCTTTTAAACAATACTAGTTGCTTGTCAGTCCTGCTGATCTCTTTCTATGTAGTAGTGGCTGAATCACACACCTGAAACAACCAGTCTGATTTCAGTCAGAGCACCTTCATGCTTGTTGAGGGGCTGTTGCTAAAAGTATTAGAGACACAAGATTAGCAGGAGAGTCCGGCAACTGGTATTATTTTAAAAGGAAAAATTCATAGCCTTTTCAGTTTAAGCAAAAACTGTTTCCTGGCTATCCTATTGATCCTCTGCCTCTAATACATTTAGGCCTCTTTCACAGTGGGATGTTGCGTTTGATGCGACGTTAAAGTCGCACAACGTGCCCCTAACACAGCGCATGTACAGTGGTGTGAAAAACTATTTGCCCCCTTCCTGATTTCTTATTCTTTTGCATGTTTGTCACACTTAAATGTTTTTGCTCATCAAAAACCGTTAACTATTAGTCAAAGATGACATAATTGAACACAAAATACAGTTTTAAATGATGGTTTTTATTATTTAGTGAGAAAAAAAACCTCAAAACCTACATGGCCCTGTGTGAAAAAGAAATTGCCCCCTGAACCTAATAACTGGTTGGGCCACCCTTAGCAGCAATAACTGAAATCAAGCATTTGCAATAACTTGCAACGAGTCTTTTACAGTGCTCTGGAGGAATTTTGGCCCACTCATCTTTGCAGAATTGTTGTAATTCAGCTTCATTTGAGGGTTTTCTAGCATGAACCGCCTTTTAAAGGTCATGCCACAACATCTCAATGGGATTCAGGTCAGGACTTTGACTAGGCCACTCCAAAGTCTTCATTTTGTTTTTCTTCAGCCATTCAGAGGTGGATTTGCTGGTGTTTTTTGGGTCATTGTCCTGCTGCAGCACCCAAGATCGCTTCAGCTTGAGTTGATGAACAGATGGCTGGACATTCTCCTTCAGGATTTTTTGGTAGACCTTAGCATTCATGGTTCCATCTATCACAGCAAGCCTTCCAGGTCCTGAAGCAGCAAAACAACCCCAGACCATCACACTACCACCACCATATTTTACTGTTGGTATGATGTTCTTTTGCTTAAATGCTGTGTTACTTCTACGCCAGATGTAACGGGACACGCACCTTCCAAAAAGTTCAACTTTTGTCTCGTCGGACCACAAGGTATTTTCCCAAAAGTCTTGGCAATCATTTAGATTTTTTTTAGCAAAATTGAGACAAGCCTTAATGTTCTTTTTGCTTAAAAGTGGTTTGCGCCTTGGATATCTGCCATGCAGGCCGTTTTTGCCCAGTCTCTTTCTTATGGTGGAGTCGTGAACACTGACCTTAATTGAGGCAAGTGAGGCCTGCAGTTCTTTAGATGTTGTCCTGGGGTCTTTTGTGGCCTCTCGGATGAGTTTTCTCTGCGCTCTTGGGGTAATTTTGGTCGGCCGGCCACTCCTGGGAAGGTTCATCACTGTTCCATGTTTTGCCATTTGTGGATAATGGCTCTCACTGTGGTTCGCTGGAGTCCCAAAGCTTTAGAAATGGCTTTATAACCTTCACCAGACTGATAGATCTCAATTACTTTTGTTCTCATTGTTCTCATTTGTTCCTGAATTTCTTTGGATCTTGGCATAATGTCTAGCTTTTGAGGTGCTTTTGGTCTACTTCTTTGTGTCAGATAGCTCCTATTTACGTGATTTCTTGATTGAAACAGGTGTGGCAGTAATCAGGCATGGGGGTGACTACAGAAATTGAACTCAGGTGTGATAAACCACAGTATTTTTTCACAAGGGGGGCAATCACTTTTTCACACAGGGCCATGTAAATTTGGAGTTTTCTTTCTCACTAAATAATAAAAACCATCATGTAAAACTGCATTTTGTGTTCAATTATGTTATCTTTCACATTTAAGTGTGACAAACATGCAAAAGAATAAGAAATCAGGAAGGGGGCAAATAGTTTTTCACACCACTGTAGGTTATGAAATTGGACGTTATTTTGCACTGCTTTGTGTGTCTCTTAGTGCGCCATTTTTGTTGCATACTGATGGAACGAAAACGGTGAATGCGTTACATTAAAAAAAAAAACAAATGACTGAGCATGTGCAACACACATAACGCAGCAGATACATTGCTAAACGCACAGCATGCAGCACTTTTTAATAACACTACACGTTACACACTAACACAACGTGTGCACTGTGAATATCGCACAGACTTTGCATTGCTGTGCGTTACTCTGTGTTAAAGTATTTTATAACGTGCAACTTTAACGTCGCACTGTGAAAGAGGCCTAGGCACAGGCTCTGAACATGCATGCAGCAGATCACGTGTTTCCGACATTACTGTCAGATCTGACAAGATTAGCTGCATGTTGAATGCTTGTGTCTGGTGTTAGTCAGACTGTACTACAGCCAGGGCCGGATTTGTACTCTTTACAGCCCTAGGCCCACAATCTCCAGCCGCCCCATGATTACAGTGAGGTTGAAGGAGTCATCAGGGAAAATAATGTAAAATAAGCGGTACCGGGGGCTTCCTCCAGCACCAAGCTCCCAGCATGTCCCTCGCCGCAGCTCTGCCCGCAGCCGTTCGCCACAGCTCCCTCCCGATCCCCGGTGATGACGTCAGAGCGACCTCCAGGCGCTGTCAATCACCTCCACGTGGGCCGGAGCGGACAGCGCAGGTGCTCCAGCCCACGTGGCGGTCATTGACACGTCATCACCGGGGACCGGAAGGGAGCTGCGGCGAACGGCTGCGGGGAGAGCTGCGGCGGGGGACATGCTGGGAGATTGGGTCTGGAGGAAGCCCCCGGTAAGTAGCGCTTATTTTACATTATTTTCCCTGATGACTGCTTTAAGATGGGGTTATCCGACATAGGGAAAGGGGTGGTTAGGGATACTCATAGATCAGGCATATCTAAAGTTAGGCAAAAGTAACATAAATATGCTTAGTGGAGATTAGGGCCACATTCACAGTGGTGTGTTACATCACCTATGTTCAAATTGTGGCAGGTGCATTGCGGTATAACAGGTTGCGGTATTGTAACATTCTGCATGCAGTGTGTTACTACTAAATGCTTGCAATAACAGTGATGCATGCTTTTAATTGACTGTATACTTCACTGTATCCGACACAAGGCTAGCCTAACATGCAGCACCGCTGTCCCGAATAGGTTAACTTATCTTTATTGCAGCTGATAGTAGATAACGTTATAAATGCTGCTACTTGCCTGTGATAGCTTTTTCTGTGTAATTATCACTGATAGCAGCTCCTGCAGTGTGAATTGAATCTCCCGGCAGAGGCTGTGTGACAAGCAGCCCGGAGAGGAAGGGGGCGGGGCTGCAGAACACACAGCTCCGTAGAGGAAGAGAGAGGAGAGGGGGAGGACTCGGGGAGCGACAGGCTGCAGGCATACACGTCACTGTAAACAGCCTGCAGCGTCATCACCTCCCTCTGCCTCCTTACAAATCCCTGACCCTGTCCGTGGCCGCCCTCAGCTATGTGTGGCAAACTCAGAAGCAGGGCGGCCGCGGATCGGTCTGGCTGGCTGCACAGGACACTCTCCAAAGCACACAGACAGGACTATACTGCAGTCAAGCAGTTTCTGCAAGGGTGAAATTCGCCCTTGCTCTTTCAGGCGCCCTAGGCCCCAGCCTATGTTGGCTAGGCTGAAATCCGGCCCTGACTACAGCCAAACAGATCAGCGGGGCAGCCAGGCAACTGGTATTGTTTAACCACTTGAGGACAGTAGGCTTACATCCCCCTAGTGGCCAGGCTATTTTTTTTACCAGTTAGGCCACTGCAGCTTTAAAGGCTCGCTGCAGGGCCGTACAACTCAGTACTCAAGTGATCTGTTATAATTTAAGTAGGCCTCAGTTACTTGGCCTGAGTTTTATGTAAAAGGCTTGTCCGCAGTGTATGCCTTTAAAATAAATAGAGGTTTTGTGATGCAGGCAGAGGCATCTCAGGGTCTGCGTGTAGCAGAGGATACACGCAGATACTGAGAACATGTTCCTAAAAGAAGGCCATCGGACTACTCTGACCTCAACCACAGGAACAGAAAACATTGGCCATATTTACTAAACATCCACGGTCCTGCATATAGGCCAAATGCCTCATTGATTATTAATCAAGTAGGTGTGTATGATGACACCACAAGTGGGTCCACCAATAGACTAATCTAGGGGGTGGCGAAGATGATGTCATATTTAACTCTTTCCTAGTCGGTATTAAAGGCTGAGGGAGCTATGAGAGCTCACTTCTGCTTCTTCCTTCCGCACTAGCTCGCAAGGCCGACTGGGACCTCTAAGCACGTTCTTCCTTTCTGTAATCTGATATAATGTATGCTGTACATAGGTAGTTTAGTGTAACGTAGTTAGGAAGAAGGTACCTGATAGACTTCAGCAGGGAGTCTCATCACGAGCTTGTAACGCAACATGAAGATTGGCATAGCTAGGATATGATGACTGTATCTATCTGTCTTTCTGTGACTTGAATAAATAACGTAAACATTGAAGAAGCCTGAGAAAGTCTATCTCCTGTTTGCTGTGTGGAGAGTCAAGTGATCTCACAGTCTGTGAGACGATGGTGTCGAAGCAAGGTGATAAGAACAGTTTATAATAGTGGTGCTGAAACCCTTCCCTGCCTAGAAAAACAGGCAGACAGGGGCCGGGGCCGAAGAAGGTGTTTTCAAGATATTCCACAGCAAAACAAGCGGAATAGACGGACGCGGACTGCAAAGCTTATCAAGCTGATACTGATAAGCTGGTGTGGGGAGTGTGCGTTGCGGGAGCCAAGCAAGCACACGGGCTGCAATTCGAGGATCAGCGGCGAAACTCTTGGACGTTACACTGTAACTGCATGTGCACACAGTTACAAGCCTAAAAACCTGGGTCAGAAGGAACTCTCCGAGGCTACGGCTGCTCGCAACTGCCGCTGGAGATTGATCCGCTGTGGGGGAAGGTGGATGCCCCCACTGACGTTCCGGAGTCCACAGAAGTTTCGTGGGAGGAAAAGTTGCGGAATGCTGATGAATTGCGAAGAATCTGCAGCTCAGGCAAGTTTGATTTACGTTGTTATATGGCGTTATCTGTGTTGTATTTGGTGTTATAACAAGGAGAGGATAATGTGTTAATGTGTTCATTCTGTGTTAATTGCAGCGTGGTGGCTGCGGGCTTCTCATCTCTCCCGTGCATGGTGGGAGGGGTGAGGCTGTTTTCAGAGTTTATGTGCTTGGTTTTTTTCTTCGGATTCAAGCTTCCTGTGTTGTATATTTACGTAGTGGTTATCTCTGCATTTGTCTCAGGCATGTTTTTGCTGGAAAGAAGTCGATTGGGTTTTTTTTCTTCTCTCTCTTCTCTTCTCTCCCCGTCTCTACAGAGGTTGGGAAAAATGTCCAGATAGAGCAGGGGCGGGGGGGGGGGTCCCCCGCAGCAGGAGATAAGCCGGTAGTGATGGATGAGGGGAGAGAAGAAAGGAAGGAGAGTGAGTGACAGGGGTAAGCTGTTTTTTTTTTCCTCTTCTTCTTTTCCTTTTTTTTTCCCGGTGAGCTGGTTAGACAGGAAGGCACAACCCTTGTCTCTGGGTAGCTGTGTGAGTAAGATTATAGTTACAGCTGAGATAATGGGTGAGGTGCGACTGTACTCGGGCGTGTTTTTTTCGGGCAGCATGTTTGGTTTCCTGTCCGTAGTGGATAGCGTAGTGAGAGGTGCAAGCTTATCTAGTTCCAGTCAGGGCCGCTAAAATTTCTAAATGTATATATAGGTTTAATGTTGTTTAGTCACGTCAGACTGATAAATGTGCGACTCAAAAGTACTAGCTGTTAATGTGGTTTAGAGTTACACTGCGCGCTTGAGTAGTTTTGAGGTATGGCGGAGATAAGCTGCAGATGATTTGTGGAGAGAGGGAGTTTTCCACGTCCCAAGGATTTCTCCTTAGGTTTTTACGGACATCCACGAATGTATGTGGCGGAAGGCTGATTGTTTTTTTTTTATTTTATTCTGCATTGTGGATAGATGCTGTGTAACTATGCATAAAAAATGTTTGTTCTGTTTGTATTTTGTTTTCTCTCCTAAGATATAGGAACGAGAGGCTGCTATGGGAGCAGCCATCTTAGCTGGCAGTCCAGGACTCAAAATGGCGGCAGTGGAGAGAGCCCACCCCCGAGAGTCATGGCCCCCACACGTCATGGCAGGGGGGAGGAGGGGCTGGGGGATCCACGTCACGTCAGGCTGTGCTCGCGGCTCCGGGCAGAGCAGCTGAAAGGGAGGGGGGTAGAAATACAGAGACATGCTACTGTGTGTCTCGGGTCTCAAAGTATTTCCCCAGAGGTTTTCCCTGAGTCCATGGAAAGGAATGCCAGGATACGTGCACCAAGCTATTACTGTCAGATTAGCAGGAGCACAGATAGGAAGTGTGTCCCAGCTAGGTGCAGGGACACACGTAGCAGTGCAGGTCAGGAAAGTGTCTGTACTGAGTTGCTTACGGGATTATTCCTGTAAGTGGGGCACCTTAATGAGTGGTGCAGCATGAGTTCCCAATAGAAGGAAAGGGGGACAGTGCATCAGGGGGGTGCCGGAGGTGGAAAAAAGGGAGTTGACCAATCCAGGTTTCCGTCGCCACTGCTGTGCAGAGCGGTAACGGTTTTTTTCCGTTTTTTTGTCGTGGACAGGGCCAGAGCTTGACTAAGAGGTCTATGCTGGGCTGGGGCTGGTTTTTGTGCGTTTTTTTTTTTCGGCCACTGATTGGTCAAATATGTTTTTTTACAGCTCCTATCAATTGTAGCACAAAGAACAAAAACTGACCGCAGTTCATGGGGCAATTATACAGATGATAGAATTGCCATGTACAGAGTGACAGTGTATCAGTACGCTGTTTGCCATGTGACTACCTACCATGTGGGCATTCAGGGATTTGCATACAGGCATGTGACGCTGGTATGCTTAGCCCTGCACCCTGTGTAGTTTAAGTGCAAAGTGCTCCTTCCTACAGGGAGGCAGCTGTTTTTTTTTGGTAGTCTATGTAGTGGCACGGCAAACATTGATCAGAGGGTACAACACACAGAACTTCTAGCAGAGCCGGTATCGCGATGAAGTTCTAGATAAGTAAATGCGATAATGAGTAAGAGCATTGCAGGCTCACCTGCAAAGCAGCATCAGGTGTGGCATCCGTAATCTGTGCATGCGACGGCCGCACATGGACAGATAAGGGGGGATGTGGAGTGAGCTGCAATGGGGTGAGAGCTTCCAAAGGTGAAGCGAGCTTCCAAAGGTGAAGTCCGCGGGAGCATATTTTAAACAGGTAAGTACTGAGGATAGTACTGAGGTAGGGGGGTGAAGTTTAACTCCAATCTACCAAAAAGAGTAAACAGAGTTCATGAGAACCATAAAACAACAAGATCAATTACGGTATATATTGATCATTTTAAAGGGTAAAGAGTACAAGCCGCAGGGTGAATCCCAAATCATTAATAAGAATTGATTTGTTTGTATTTCGATTTCAGGTGTTTGGCAATATGGAATTAAGACAGCTGCAGTGCTGGCAGCAAAGCTGGAGATGTCAGTCGGATAAGCGAAAGGTTCCAGATGCCAATCTAAGCTTGGAGAAACACGAGATTCCTGAAATGGGAAAGAGACTAAAACACGAGATTCCTGAAATTGGAAAGAGACTAAAACACGAGATTCCTGAGACCGGAAAACGTCTAAAAAAAACTGTCTGAGCAAAGCATAGTGCAAATTGCTAATGTTTTTCTCTCCCAAGGTGGTGCTTTTATAATGAAGAGTACCGTGCTGATGGTGATCCTAGGTTGCCTTTCCGTCCTAGGAGAACGAAGAGAGGACATTCTCATGTATAATAAGGGGTTAATGAGAATGCAAGGCCCAAGCATGTTAATGTTGGGTGACAAAGGTACTAATCCTTTCACACCTCCCTCCGCTTGGCACAGAAGGACCATGCAGGGACGGAGGAAAAGAGCACTTGTGCCAGGAGAAAACAAATTTCATGGCACAATGTGGGTGAAAGGGCTGAAAGGTCAGGTGTGCTGGAAGGGTGACGTGAACGGCAGTGTAAACCTGCTATTGAATGTCACACTCCCAGAATCGATGCACCGATCCAAAGGTTTGTTAAAAGGTACATTGCAGTACAATGGGTACATGCAAAAGGTGGAGTGTGTGATTCAGGGGTACCTTGTCTTGGTTATGCAGAGTGAGATGGTTCCAGATTGGAGAGGAACGAGCAGGAGGCGTCAATTCTCTTACCAGAGAGACGCAGGGGACAACATCACACTCTGGAGCTACCAACAGAGAGTGCCTCTGAGACAACTATACACACGTAAAGGCTGGAAAGCCGAGGGTGGGTGGTTCTCGAAACAAGAAGTAAAAATCGAGATTAAGCCACATTTCCAGGTGACAAAGAGGGTGGGGAGAGCGGTCCCGGGGGAGGGAACGCCAACACAGGGAACCCCATTCACACCACACGGGTCACAACAGGGGACGATATTACACAGTCCATATGCAGCAGCTTATCCTCATGATAGTTGGATAAGTGAAGAGGTACTCTTAATTGAAAAATTGCAGAGAGTACAGTCTTCCCGACCTCAGGTACATATTGTGCCTCGGGACATAAGGGGGGAAGAGGTCCAATCAGGACAGTTGGGGACATATGTTGTCAGGGAGATGCTTAAAGATCCTGTCCAACTGAGATTGGACAAGGGGAGGTATAGCGATTTTTCTGGAGAAGGATCTTTTGCATGGCAGCTTCGAGATGTTTGGGTGAACAAAGGGAAACGGTGCAACATTCCTTTAGGCACCGCCACTTCCTTAGTTCCCACCTCAACCCGTGTCTTACACCAGGACCTGAGAGGTCAACCTTTTTTGGTGCTAGACGGGGAGGTGAAGCAAGTAGAGTTGTCCTTATGCGGGCAATTCTTGCAGAAGTAACTGCGTTGGCCGGGGCAAGTCAAATTTAGTGAAGAAGCCTGCAGGCTCAATAACGCAGAATGCGAGGCTACCATTCAAAAGATCCACCCTGAAGCCCAACAGATAGTTCCGGTGGCGGAAGGAAAGGTTTGGTTTTTTTAACATAAGTTCTAATGATACATTCAAGGTATATTCTCATAATTGTTCCGATAAGGGGGAGTTTCCAAGGGGAACATATTGGGTGAGTGGAGATCCCATATGGATCCTGTCATCCAGGTTGGATGACGTTGTTTCTCAAATTGTTAAGAAAAATCTAAAGTTCAAAGTTTCACTGGTAGTTCCCATCTACATGACATGGGACGAAGGGAAACAGGTTTTGATCCAAGACGACCACATTTTGTTACAAAGGTTAAACAAACAATACACTAAGTTAGAGGTAAGATTTCACCATGATACAGGTGATCTTCACGAGGTAGAACACAAAAATGAGCAGGTGAGTTCCAGTCTGACCTGGTGGACAAAGGTTCCGGTGATGTTCCAGGGACACTCGGACTGGGCCTCTGCAGTTCCAAAGTTCTTTCTACACCCACTGGTCGTCTGGATGGGGATGACAACTTTAGGCATCATTATCCAGGTGAGGTTGCGTGTTAAAATTACGTAAAACAAATTAACCTGGTCCAGAGATTGGTGCCTCATAAACAATCTCCTGAACCAATAGTTTAAATTAAGGGATATACAGGGTTACGGGTATAGGTTTAGTAGTACCTGTGATGGAGCTGATTGTATAAAGGCGCTCTTTTAGAAGGCACCTGGCACTGCTCCATCGAGTAACAAACAAACGAGTTTCACTTTTCTGTGGTCATGCAAGTTTGTGAGTGATACGTGAGTGACGCAAATGCTGAGCATGTGGTATAGAGGGACTTAGAAGTAGGGCCTCCCCAGAGAGCCTGGTTACAGGAAGACCAAGAGGTCTTGCTCTCTCTCTTCCAGCGGTAATCGCCTAGAGCAGAGAAGTTGTGTGAGCACGAACATCGAAAAGTGAAACATAAAAGAAAAGAAACCAGGTACTGGGAGGTTCAGACGCTGGGATCTGCGGGTCAAGCCGTTTTAGGGGGGATTGTTATAATTTAAGTAGGCCTCAGTTACTTGACCTGAGTTTTATGTAAAAGGCTTGTCCGCAGTGTATGCCTTTAAAATAAATAGAGGTTTTGTGATGCAGGCAGAGGCATCTCAGGGTCTGCGTGTAGCAGAGGATACACGCAGATACTGAGAACATGTTCCTAAAAGAAGGCCATCGGACTACTCTGACCTCAACCACAGGAACAGAAAACATTGGCCATATTTACTAAACATCCACGGTCCTGCATATAGGCCAAATGCCTCATTGATTATTAATCAAGTAGGTGTGTATGATGACACCACAAGTGGGTCCACCAATAGACTAATCTAGGGGGTGGCGAAGATGATGTCATATTTAACTCTTTCCTAGTCGGTATTAAAGGCTGAGGGAGCTATGAGAGCTCACTTCTGCTTCTTCCTTCCGCACTAGCTCGCAAGGCCGACTGGGACCTCTAAGCACGTTCTTCCTTTCTGTAATCTGATATAATGTATGCTGTACATAGGTAGTTTAGTGTAACGTAGTTAGGAAGAAGGTACCTGATAGACTTCAGCAGGGAGTCTCATCACGAGCTTGTAACGCAACATAAAGATTGGCATAGCTAGGATATGATGACTGTATCTATCTGTCTTTCTGTGTCTTGAATAAATAACGTAAACATTGAAGAAGCCTGAGAAAGTCTATCTCCTGTTTGCTGTGTGGAGAGTCAAGTGATCTCACAGTCTGTGAGACGATGGTGTCGAAGCAAGGTGATAAGAACAGTTTATAACATGATCCCCCCTCCATTTTTCTGCCCAGCAACAGAGCTTTCAGTTTGTGGGCTCTGATCGCTGCTGGGGAGTTTGTTTATTTTTTTTACAAATATTTTTTTTTATTTTTTTAATAAATGTACTTTCTTTTTTAATTAATTTTCTCTCCCTCCCTTGCCCCACCAGCCAATCACAGCAATTGGTTGTCATAGGCATCATCTTGTGCTTCCAGAGTAGAGTTGACCCGAACGGTTCGGCCGCAAACTTATTTGCGTGAAGATCGGTGGTTTGCGTTGAAATGCGAACTTTATGGCGAGTTTGACCCGCCCATATACTACATCATTGGACTAAACTTTGACCCTCTACATCATAGTCAGCAGACACATGACAGCCAATCAGGCTGCACTCCCTCCTGGAGCCCTCCCCCCCCTCCTTATATAAGGCAGCTGCGTCAGCCATTATCTCACTCGGTGTGGCTGCAGTAATTAGAGAAGGGAGAGAGGTTGCTGCACAGATTAGGGAAAGTTTAGTTAGGCTCTTGTTAGGCTTGTTAGCTTGCTCCTTGCTGATACTTATTGCTAAGAAGCACCCCACAACAGCTCTTTTAAGAGCTAATGTTGTTTTTGTGTAGCCCACTGACACTTGCATATACAGCCATGTCAGTCAGTCGCAGCTGGCCCTTACTAATTCCTACTGTGCCACTGCCAGGCCCAGCACATTCAGTGCCTACCTTTTCACTGCAAGTGTATGACAGCTGCAGATTTGTGATACCAGTCACTGCATACCTGTTCATGTTTACTGCATCTGCGTGACAGCAGCATGCAGTGTTATATACCAGTCACTGCACCTGTTCACGGTACCTGTGTGTGTGTGTGACAGCTGCACATTTGTAATACCAGTCATTGCATACCTGTTCATGTTTACTGCACCTGCGTGACAGCAGCATGCAGTGTTATATACCAGTCACTGCACCTGTTCACGGTACCTGTGTGTGTGACAGCTGCACATTTGTAATACCAGTCACTGCATACGTGTTCACGGTACCTGTGTGTGTGACAGCTGCACTTTGTATTGATACCAGTCACTGCATACCTGTTCAGTGCACCTATGTGACAGCACGCAGTGTTATATTATATACCAGTCACTTCATACCTGTTCACGGTACCTGTGTGTGTGACAGCTGCACATTGTATTGATATCAGTCACTGCATACCTATTCAGTGCATCTGCGTGACAGCACACAGTGTTATATACCAGTCACTGCATACCTGTTCATGGTACCTGTGTAACTGCACATTGTTGTACCAGCAGTCACTGCAACCTGTTCACTGCTCCTGTGTAACCACACATTGTTGCACCAGCAGTCACTGCAACCTTTTCATTGCACCTGTGTAACCACGGAACCGTGACATATCTTCCTCCGCAGCCACCCATGCTACTACTAGCACCACATCCGGCCCATTTGACACTTTGCAGGAGTTATTTGGTGGGGCATTAACTGATTCCCAGCCATTCTTGTTACAAGATGACGGCACTAAGCATGTTACACCACCACCTCATATGTCTGAGTTAGGCGCCAGTATGGACGTAAGGTGTGAGGATGATGAAGTACCTGTTGTTGGTGCAGTTTTGGAGCTGTCTGATAAAAGCAAAGCTTTGGAGGATGATTATGATGATGATACTGCCATGGATGCCACGTGGGATCCTAATAGACAAGATGACCTGGGGGACAGTTCAGAGGGGGAGTCAGAGAGGAGTAGGAGGAGACAAGTTGCTGAAAGAAGCTGGGGGAGCTTGTCATCAGAAACAGCTGGTGGCAGTGTCTGGCGGCCTGTACCGCCACCTATGGACAGCCAGCCAACATGCTCTTCAAGGTGAGCTGCTGATGCCACCACCAAAGTGCCATCATTCCAGGGCTCAGCGGTGTGGAGGTTTTTTTTGTGTGTGTCTGCTTCAGATGAGAGCAATGCCTTCTGTACTATCTGCGATCAAAGATTGAGTCACGGAAAGACCAAGACCTGCGTAGGGACAACTGCCTTACGTAGGCACATAGAGAAGCACAAACGGCAATGGGAAGACCACCTGAGGAAAAGTAGCAAACAAAGGCAAAGCCACCCTCCGCCTCCTCTTCCTCCTTCAGGTGCAGCATCTTCTTCAGCCGCTTTATCGCTTGCACCCTAACAGCCACCCTCCTCCACTCCGCCTCTCACCTTGAGCGCTTCCTGCTCCTCTGCCCACAGCAACAGCCAGGTGTCCATGAAGGAAATCTTTGCGCGTAAGAAGCCAATGTCTGCCAGTCACCCCCTTGCCCGGCGTCTGACAGCTGGCTTGGCGGAACGGTTATTTCAGCCAGCTGTTACCATACCGGCTGGTGGATTCTGAGGTCTTCCGAAAATTTGTGACAATTGGGACACTGCAAGATACCAGGTCGCAATTACTTTTCTCAAAAGGCGATACCCAAACTGTACCGTGATGTAGAAATTCTAGTGGTGTCATCTCTGGCACACAGCGTTGGGTCAAGGGTCCATCTGACCACGGATGCCTGGTCTGCCAAGCACGGTCATGGCAGGTACATTACTTATACGGCACATTGGGTCAACCTGGTGACCGCTGGCAACTGGCCAGCAGGGAGTACGTGGCTAGTTGTGACACATCTGCGGCTTGCAGGTAGGCCTGCTGCCACCTCCTCTCCTTCTCTTCCTACTCCTCCTGCTACATCCTCTCCAACTACACACCCCCAGCTCCCCAGGGCCTATGCTGCATGCCAGGTATGACAGTGTCACGCCATCTTGGACATGTCTTGCCTCAAAGCCCCTTATCACACTGGAGCAGCTCTCCTGGCTGCTCTGAACAAACAGGTGGATCAGTAGCTGACCCCGCACCAAATGGAGATCAGCAACGTGGTGTGTGACAACGGAAGCAATCTTATTTCTGCTTTGAGTTTGGGAAAGTTGACACATGTACCCTGCATGGCACATGTGCTCAATCTTATAATCCAAAGATTTGTGTCTACAGGTCCTTCTCAAAAAATTAGCATATTGTGATAAAGTTCATTATTTTCTGTAATGTACTGATAAACATTAGACTTTCATATATTTTAGATTCATTACACAAAACTGAAGTAGTTCAAGCCTTTTATTGTTTTAATATTGATGATTTTGGCATACAGCTCATGAAAACCCAAAATTCCTATCTCAAAAAATTAGCATATTTCATCCGACCACCGCTTCACTGCGGCGTGGCATAGAGGCAATCAGCCTGTGGCACTACTAAGGTGTTATGGAGGCCCAGGATGCTTCGATAGCGGCCTTAAGCTCATCCAGAGTGTTGAGTCTTGCGTCTCTCAACTTTCTCTTCGCAATATCCCACAGATTCTCTATGGGGTTCAGGTCAGGAGAGTTGGCAGGCCAATTGAGCACAGTAATACCATGGTCAGTAAACCATTTAACAGTGGTTTTGGCACTGTGAGCAGGTGCCAGGTCATGCTGAAAAATGTAATCTTCATCTCCATAAAGCTTTTCAGCAGATGGAAGCATGAAGTGCTCCAAAATCTCCTGATAGCTAGCTGCATTGACCCTGCCCTTGATAAAACACAGTGGACCAACACCAGCAGTTGACATGGCACTCCAGACCATCACTGACTGTGGGTACTTGACACTGGACTTCAGGCATTTTGGCATTTCCCTCTCCCCAGTCTTCCTCCAGACTCTGGCACCTTGATTTCCGAATGACATGCAAAAGTTGCTTTCATCCGAAAAAAGTACTTTGGACCACTGAGCAACAGTCCAGTGCTGCTTCTTTGTAGCCCAGGTCAGGCGCTTCTGCCGCTGTTTCTGGTTCAAAAGTGGCTTGATTTGGGGAATGCGGCACCTGTAGCCCATTTCCTGCACACACCTGTACACGGTGGCTCTGGATGTTTCTACTCCAGACTCAGTCCACTGCTTCCGCAGGTCCCCCAAGGTCTGGAATCTGTCCTTCTCCACAATCTTCCTCAGGGTCCGGTCACCTCTTCTCTTTGTGCAGCGTTTTCTGCCACACTTTTTCCTTCCCACAGACTTCCCACTGAGGTGCCTTGATACAGCACTCTGGGAACAGTATATTCATTCAGAAATTTCTTTCTGCGTCTTACCCTCTTGCTTGAGGGTGTCAATTATGGCCTTCTGGAGAGCAGTCAGGTCGACAGTCTTACCCATGATTGCGGTTTTCAGTAATGAACCAGGCTGGGAGTTTTTAAAAACCTCAGGAATCTTTTGCAGGTGTTTAAAGTTAATTAGTTGATTCAGATGATTAGGTTAATAGCTCGTTTGGAGAACCTTTTCATGATATGCTAATTTTTTGAGGTAGGAATTTTGGGTTTTCATGAGCTGTATGCCAAAATCATCAATATTAAAACAATAAAAGGCTTGAACTACTTCAGTTGTGTGTAATGAATCTAAAACATATGAAAGTCTAATGTTTATCAGTACATTACAGAAAATAATGAACTTTATCACAATATGCTAATTTTTTTAGAAGGATCTGTAAGTACCAAGGCCTACAGGAGGTCCTGAAGCAGTCCACGAAGGTTTTTGGGCATTTCAGGCGGTCCTACATCGGCATGGCGCGCTTGGCCGCTATTCAGCGGAGAAAAAAACTTGCCGGTGAGGCGCTTGATTTGCGGTAGCCTGACTCGCTGGAATTCAATGCTCCTCATGTTTGACCACCTGCTACAACAGGAGAAAGTCATCAACGAGTATCTGTACAACTACACTGAAAGATCATGCTTTGGGGAGCTGTGGTTGGCCAAAGTACTAGACACTCATGCGAAATGCCTGCCGGCTCATGCGGCCGTTTGAGGAGGTGACAAACCTGGTGAGTCACAGTGAAGGCGCCATCAGCGACTTGATCCCATATGCTTTCTTCCTGGATCGTGTCGTGCGTAGAGTGGTGGATCAAGCTGTGGAGGAGCGTGAATAGGAAGAGGTGAAAGAGTGGGAACAATCATCAGCAGAATCAGATGTTTCCTCAACACCTGTGGCAGCACAGAGGAGGGGGTAGGAGGAGGAAGAGTCGTGTGGGGAAGAGTAGTCAGGTGAGGAAGGTGTTTTTTTTTTTTTTTTAGGAGGAGGCAAAAGAACAACCGCAGCAGGCATCACAGGGGGCTTGTGCTACTCACCTTTCCCATGATATTGTTTGTGGCTGGGGGAGGAGGAGAATTTACCTGACATCACTGAGGTAGAGCAAGAGGAGATGGATAGTATGTCGGCATCCAACTTTGTGCATATGGCGTCTTTTATACTGCCCAGCCTGTCGAGGGACCCCCATATAAAAAAAAAAACTCAAGGGGAATGACCTGTACTGGGTGGCAACGCTGCTAGACCCTCTGTATTAGCACAAAGTGGCGGAGATGTTAGCAAATCACCAGAAGGCTGAAAGGATGCAACACTTGCACAACAAGCTGGGAAGTATGCTTTACAGTGCGTTTAAGGGTGATGTCACAGCACAACGGAATAAAGGTGCCACTGCAAGTAATATTCATCATCCTCCCATGTCCATGCAGGCAAGGACAGGATGCTCTAGCGATCTCATGGTGATGTTGGACATGCGGACATTCTTTATTCCAATGCCTCGCCTTAACCCTTCCGGATCCACCCTCCACCAACGCCTCGGCCGGCAGGTAGCCGACTACCTGGCCTTAAGTGCGGATGTAGACACTCTGAGCAGCGATGAACCCCTGGACTACTGGGTGCGCAGGCTGGACCTGTGGCCAGAGCTGTCACAATTTGTTATCTAACTTCTAGTTTACCCTGCCTCAAGCGTCCTGTCAGAATAAACCTTCAGTGCAGCTGGAGGCATTGTCAGTGAGAAGAGAAGTTGCCTAGGTCAAAAAAGTGTTCAGTACCTCAACATTATCAAAATGAATGAGGCATAGATCCCGGAGGGCTACTGCCTGCCTGAAGACTAAGTCAGTCCCCACACAGCATCTCTGCCGGCCTGCCTGCACGCCACTGCTGCCTGCCCTAAGACTAAGTCAGTTCCCCCACACAGCATCTCTGCCTGCAGGCCGCTTGACTGCCTTCTGCACCATCACCAACAGGGCCCAGGACTCTAGGTGGATTCCTGAATTTGTAAGTCCGCTGCTAGCAGTGGTAGAGAACCAAGTATTCCTACCAGAAGACAAAATAGTGAAATTGGTGGAGAAGATTCAGTTTTTTCTCAGGGGATCACAGGTCTCGCTAAGACATGTCATGTCCTTACTGGGGCAGATGTCTTCCACTTTCCCGACAGTGGAATGGGCTCAAGCTCATTCCAGAATTCATTAATAACTCAAATCTATACAGTCTAACTCAATTTTATTGGTCCTCTCTTTTATCCTGTTTTTAAGCTGTTTTAGCATTGTTTTTTACGATTGGTTTGCCTATGTAATTTTATCGATTTTTAGCGTTGTACGCTGCCGAATGTCTTATGAAAAACTGAAGTTTTACCCTTCCCCCCCCACCCCCTTCTTCCTCCCCCCACCCTCCCCCCCCCAACCTTTTCTCCAGGTCCTCCCCTCCCCCCCACCCATCCTTTCCCATCCTGGCTCACCTTATCCACTATTTCCCCTCCTATACAAGGGAATAACTCATTTTAAATATCTGGTATGCATGAAAATTCCTCGTTTGAACAAACACACCAGACACACTATTTTACTATTTGATGTTAACATTATAACTATAAAATGTCTTGCGTCTTTTAAAACTGTATACAATCCTTGTTTTACATATTTATGCTCATTGTTTAAATTCGCTCCCGACACCCCAGGACACTCCATATAAGATGCATTATGGGGACTTCAGGGAGCACTCAGCACTACAGGCCGTAAGGATATGTCGTTTACCCACTTCCCCCTGGCAACATCACCAGGATACATTGTTCCAACACAATCCTGCGTTTCAACATAGGGGTTGCCATAACAACGCGGAATCACGCTTTCCTCTATTACTCTCCGCATACTGCGCTTTATTAACAAGTAGAATAAAACTAATTTTTATTTGCCTATACATTAAAGCCCGTTTTCCAATACCCACCACATTGTTTTTTTTTATAAATGCCCTGTAGGAGACGGATCAGCACCGCTGCCGTTTTTTGCCCACTTTTCCCTAACCAAGATGGCAGCGCCGCCACTTCGGCCCCGTTATGCGCATGCGCTAGACTACCAAGTACACATCCGCCCAGCCGACACTGCCCACAGCAGTTTCAGACTCAGGACATACACCGCGCAGGCGCATGACGTCATAAGACGCGACGCCTCCGCATTGAACTTATTCACAAGCGCGCATTCAAACACGCACAGCCACAGCGCACATCCCATTGGCTAATTGGCTCCAATTACCCCATTAGCCTCACTATATTACGAACAGCAAAATGACAGCAAGGCACAGAGGCGCTAAGCTGACCAAAGCTGCTCGCAAGGTAAGAATCTCAGTCTAGTCTATCCTACCTCACCCACCTGACTTTCACATGATGTTTTTAGCATTGATCACTTTTTCTCACCATTTAACATTGATCATCACTTTGTGCTAGCGACAAGCTGCCATGCAATATTAATTATCACCACCATTTACCTCATATTCCCCATTATGACTACTAATTTACATAGTGTACCTGCAAGTGCCACCCCACCAAAATGAAGATGGACACTGGTCCACATTTGTATTATATGCACATACTCACTTATGTATATTCTTTTGTGTGTATATATATATTTATTTGTATAGAAAATATTTGCGGATGGCATCATAGAGATGAGCTCCTTTGCATGTATGTATATATGCATATTATGAAAAAAACAACAAAACTTTCATACGGATGTACTATAATAGAATAGTCAGTAGCTTTGTTTTCTCTGTCCTACAGTGTTTTTTGATTGCTCCGATCTATAGCCTGATGAAGTGGGTTGTACCCGCGAAACGCGTTGCAACATATTGGAGTTTGTAAATAAAACGTATCTTTTGTCGAAATCCCGACTTTCTCTTGTGTCTGCATCGGGGAGGTAAGTCCACCCATTGCCTCCCTGACTTTTAAACATTTTACTCCTTTTTATACTTTTGGCGCCTCTGTAACATTGTCTACATGTCCTTACTGGGGCAGATGTCTTCCACTTTCCCGACAGTGGAATGGGCTCAAGCTCATTCCAGAATTCTCCAAACGTAGTTTCTGTCCATTTGTGACAGGAAATAGAGTACCCCAGACAGATTAATATCTCCCCCATATCAGGTTCTCGAGTCACTTTATTGGTGGATTCACACCAACCGGTTGTCCCAGGGTCATCTTTGGATCCGGCAGAATCCAGCGAAAGTTTACACAGATGCCAGTTCCTGGGGGTCTCACTATCTTACTCACCAGGCACAAGGTGTCTGGGAACAACAGATGACCTGCAGATCGTCAAACTACAGAGAAGTCATGGCAGTGAAACTAGCATTTCTACACTTCTGAGACCATCTTGTCGGGAAAGAAGTGCTGATATTCTTCAGACAACATGGTCATGATATCATATATAAGAAAGCAGGAGAGCACCAGAAGCCAGGAATTGAAGCAATGAGTGCTGGAGATAATAGCTTGGGTGCAAGAGAATTTTCTCTCTAACAGCAGTTCATATTTGGGGGAGGACAATTCTTGAGCAGACTCTCTCAGCAGAATGTTGATAAAGGAAGCAGTGTGGCACTTGAACCAGGAGGTTTTCCTCCAGATTGTGAACAAATAGGGGTATCCAGTTATGGACCTACTTGCAACCCCTCACAATGCAAAGGTAGAGGACTTTTGTTCTCTGCACCCGTTGGTAGCGGAGGACCGGATGGAAGCTTTGAGGGTGGAGTGGCCAACAGGTCTTCTTTATGCCTTTCCACCATTCAATCTCATTCCGAGAATCCTGAGGAAAATAGAAGACATGAAAGTGACAGTCAGGCTCGGACTGAGCCGCCGAACCACCGATTTTTCCATCGGGGGGCCCCGGCCGCCCCGCCTCCTGGGGGCCCCAGTGCTGATAAGGAGGGGGCACAGCGCAGGAAGGGGGGAAGCCTCCCCCCCTCACCTAGGGCCCCCCCTTCCCTCCAGAATTGTAGCCAGTCAGCCAGCGGAACGGCTTACCGAGAGCGATAGCTCTGCGTGCCGCTGGTCTGGTCTTCTGCACTGACACTGTCCAATCACGCTCTTGCAGTACTTCCTGTGAGAGCGTGATTGGACAGTGCAGTGCAGGAGACGTAGACCACACCAGCAGCGGCACGCAGAGCTCTTCTCTCGGTAAGTGATTCCCGCTCGCTGCCGCTGCTGGCTGCAATTTTGGAGGGGGGTGCGTGGAAGGGGGGCCCTAGGTGAGGGAGGGGGCTTCCCCCCTCCCCACTGCTCTGTGCCCACTGCCCCCCCTTCCAGCATGGGGGCACTGACTGAGATCTGCCTACCTAAATGGGGGGAGTGCGGAAGGGGGGGCCCTAGGTGAGGGAGGGGTAGGCTTCCCCCCCCTAACCGCTGCTCTGTGCCCACTTCCCCCCTTCCAGCATGGGGGCACTGACTGAGATCTGCCTACCTAACTGGGGGAGAGCGCAGAAGGGGGGGCCCTAGGTGAGGGAGGGGGAGGCTTCCCCCCGCCGCTCTGTGCCCACTGCCCCCCCTTCCAGCATGGGGGCACTGACTGAGACCTGCCTACCTAACTGTGGGGGAGCTTGGAAGGGGGGGTCCTATGTGAGGGAGGGGGAGTCTTCCCCCCCTCCCCGCCGCTCCATGCACACTGCCCCCCTTCCAGCATGGGGGCCCCCACTAACTGGGGACCTGCCTACCTAAACTGGGGACACCTATAGACCTGGGTATATCTATACTGGGGACACCTATATACCTGCCTACCTAAACTGGGAAATCTGCTGGCTGCCGCCAATCTGATTGCATTTTGTGGGTTAAATCTGCCGCCAATCTGATTGCATTTTGTGGGTTAAATCTGCCGCCAATCTGAATGCATTTTGTGGGGAAATCTGCCGCCAATCTGATTGCATTTTGTGGGGAAATCTGACACCAATCTGATTGCATTTTGTGGGGAAATCTGCCTCCAATCTGATTGCATTTTGTGGGGAAATCTGATTGCATTTTGTGGAGAAATGTGCCGCCAATCTGAATGCATATTGTTTGGAAATCTGTCGCCAATCTGAATGCATTTTGTGGCGAAATCTGCCGCCAATCTGAATGCATTTTGTGGGGAAATCTTCCGCCAATCTGAAAGCATTTTGTGGGAAATCTGTCGCCAATATAATTGCATTTTGTGGGGAAATCTGCATTTTGTGGAGAAATCTGCCACCAATCTGAATGCATTTTGTGAGGAAATCTGTCGCTAATCTAATTGCATTTTGTGGAGATATCTGCTGCCAATCTGAATGCATTTTGTGGGGAAATCTGCCGCCAATCAAATTGCATTTTGTGGGGAAATCTACCGCCAATCTGATTGCATTTTGTGGGGAAATCTGATTGCATTTTGTGGAGAAATCTGCCGCCAATCTGAATGCATTTTGAGGGGAAATATGTTGCCAATCTGATTGCATTTTGTGAGGAAATCTGCCACCAATCTGATTGTATTATGTGGGGAAATCTGCTGCCATTTGACTACTTGATGAATTATCATGAGGCATGTAACTACTTGATTATTTTATCTAAAATGTATCTGGTCGGACCTAACCTCTGTGAATAACACCACTACTTATTTTGTGTGACCCATCATGACCACACCCATGTTCCAGTGTGTGGTGACACCCATTTATTTTTGTTGCAGCCGTGTGTGGACATATCCCTATTGGAGACTGTCCTCAGAAGTGCTCACAACCTATTCCCTACCATAATCATGCAAAATTTCTAGAGTACATGTGTTATGATCGCTTCTGCAGCGTTTACTGCTGACTGCAGTGGTATTGCAAACCAAGCAGTTCTGATGTCATTACATGCATTTGCTTGCATAGTTTGGTTTGCACTTAAACTAGTTGCTGATTCAATCTGCAGTCGCTCTGAAGTTAATGACAGTTTAATATGCTTTTGTGTAAACAAACATTGTCTGCTGCAATGGAGGGGCAATCCCTTTCCTGCAGGCTGCATATCATTGTCTGCCTTTTCCTGCTGTCAGCCTGTGATTAATTACCATTCACTTGTGTGGGAATCTGCAGGTCTGCTCCCATTGGATGACCTCAGTATAAAGAACTGCTTCCTGCAATGCCTCATGGGCTACCATAGTCTCAGATTCTGTCTGTTACTCTGCTCGTGCCCCACCTCGTTCCTAGTTCGTGTGGACTGCGCTGACTCCTGCGAAGGGGTCAGCGAGTCCTCCTAGTTCTGCTCTTGTTCTAGAAGTTGTTACTCTGCTTGTCTTGTGTCATATATTGGTTCATCGCCAATATATACGCATACTTGCGCATTTTGTTATTTTCCTTGTATTCGTGTTACGTTGATACATCAGTGTCGCTGATATATACGTACACGAACTGTTTATTTCCTGTGTTCCGTTAGTCAGCATTCCAGCACGTTTTGGGGGTTGCGCGTATCATGATCACCCGTGCTGAGCTAGTTATCCTGTTCCTGGTCCTGTTTGTGGATTGCGTTCATCTCCGCGAGGAGATAACGAATCCTTCTGAATCCTGTCCTGTTACCGTTTGTGGATTGCGTTCATCTCTGCGAAGAGATAGCGAATCCTTCTGAGTCCTGTTCCCTGTATCGTTCCAGTCCTAAGTCAGTGTTCCTGCTTATGTCATATATCGGTTCATTGCCGATATATACATATGTTAGTCAGACGTTACAAATAGTTTCATTGATAGCTGTAATTGTAATACGCTAGGAAATCATACTTATTGTATATTTATCTGTGTTACGTTCATCTATCTTGATCCTGCTATTTCCTGACTATCCTGTCCTGTCTTTGTGAGGCACGCCATCGCTGCAAACGCATTGGCTGCCTCATTCCAGTCTGTTTTATTGTGGACGCTTGCTGTCACTAAGTAGTGGCTAGTTAAGCAAGCGTTCATTCTGTCTACCTGTCCTGATCTCCTTAGTCCTGGTTTATGCGCTCAGCGCTACTTTGCGCTGAGACGTTATCACGAAAGTGTTGTTTGTGGCTGTTCGGATCTGCACCGGCTCTGTGCTCCGTTTGAGGCTCCCTTTGCCATATCGACTTGTTCATTTGGCACTTTTATTGGCCTGATGAAGCGGGCTTGGACCCGCGAAACGCGTTGCCTGTGCTAAATAAAAATCTTTTGTCATATACAAGGATTTCGTTATTGAGGTAAGCCACCTCATATTATTTCCTCGATTTTAAGCTGTTTTTTGATGCTTTTATTTCAACCAGGGCGCCTCTTTACCTTCAATTGTGCATAGCTATACCCCCAAACAATCTGTGTTTGAGGGGTGGTGACAGACCACCTGTGGGTGCCCCACAGTGGACACCTGTCCCTACTTTTTCAAGGAGAGCGACCACATCCAGGTCCCGGCTGGGACTACCCCGAGTGGAGTCGGGTTTATGGTCTCCACCTGCTTCCTACGGTTGGTTGCCCTTGCAACCTCCTTTTGTGAGTAGTAATTTATTGAAATTTCTTTTTTCAATTGCATACTAATATACTACACTATTGGGCTCCCGTATTTGTCTCCTATATTTTTTTCCCTGCAAGGTGCTGAGACACCCCCACTACACTAGTTAGACAAGGGTTTTTTTACGTAAAGTAGTGTCCACGTTAGTTAATTGTAGTACAATTATTCACAAGAAGGAAATATGCAAAAATTTGGAAGGCCTTTTTTTTCTTGAACAAATCCGACAGCCTGTTCAATATTTACCTTTCCAGGCTCCAGCGGGGGCGCTGTTGCGGCTCTTCTGACGGAGATAGGCGAAAATAGCCGATCTCCGTCGGGTCCGCTCTACTGCGCAGGTGCAGGAGACTTGCGCCTGCGCAGTAGAGTGGCCCGACGGCAGAGCCGGCCTTAGAGTACGCGGGGCTTGGGGCGAGTGTCATATGCGGGGCCTAGAGGCATAAGTGAAGGCCATGACCATGTACCGTACCACCACAGTCACGGGCTTGTCCACCTCTAAAGCAGGTGCCTTATTATTGTTTAAAAACTTGTTAAAGAGAGTCTGAAGCGAGAATAAATCTCGCTTCAGACCTCATAGATAGCAGGGGCATGTGTGCCCCTGCTAAAACGCCGCTATCCCGCGGCTTAACGGGGGTCCTTTCACCTCCAAATCCCCTCCGCACAGCCTGGGAGCGCTTCCGCATTGGGGCAGGGCTAACCGCCGCAGCCCTGCCTCCCGCACGTCTATCAGACGCGTACCTCCGCCTCTCCCCCGCCCCTCTCAGTCTTCCTTCACTGAGAGGGGCGGGGGAGAGGCGGCGATGCGCGTCTGATAGACGCGCTGAGAGGCAGGGCTGCAGCCGTTAGCCCTGCCTCCAGGAATAGAAAATTTACAACTAAGTCTACGACCAAGTTTTGCGGGGGTGGGTTTGGGGGTGAAGGGACCCCCGTTTAGCCGCGGGATAGCGGTGTTTTAGCAGGGGCACACATGCCCCTGCTAACTATGAGCTCTGAAGCGAGATTTATTCTCGCTTCAGAGTCTCTTTAAAGGCCCCTAAACCAACCAATACAGGAACAATTACAATGCGTAATGTAATCAAACTGTACCTATCCCTAGCTCCCCAGCCAGCCTCTACCTATCCCTAGCCCCCCATGAAACCTAGCACCAATCCCCAGCCAGTCTAGAAGCTCCAGCCCAAGCCCCCTCTAGCTCCAGTCCATGCTTGACTGACCTAAATGCCACTTGGGCCCTCAGGCTGAGGCTCTTGCACGGTACCTTAATCTGACATTCAGCAAGCTTGATGTCAGTGCAGAAATTCATTACATAAATGCAAACGGCATAGTACAGTAAAGCATGCTAAAGACAAAAACCTGAGCAATAAAAGGGGAAGCGGTGCAAAATATAAGGTGTGTAAAACAAAATAGGAAAATCTGAGTATTTGTAAATGACACACTGCTCAGAACACAAACAGCTAGAGTTCTGTAGACCTTTCCTTCACCAACACCAAAATGAGCATGGTATGGCGGGCATGACATGTGGGGCCCTCTTCATGTGCGGGGCCTGGGGCGATCGCCCCACTTGCCACCCCCAAAGGCCGCCTCTGCCCGACGGAGATCGGCTATTTTCACCTATCTCCGTGGGAAGAGCGGATACTGCACCTGCGCTGAAGCCTGAGACGTAAATACTTACATCGCCGCCGCTCCGGGAGCATTTTCGCCGCCGCCGTGGGACCGAGGAGGACGGTGGAAGCCTCAATAGGATCCAGAGGCTCCCCCACCTGAGGTGAGTACCCCCCAGGGGAGTTTTTTTCATTACAGATTTTCTTTAAGAGTCCATATCTCGGCTTTATCTATTTTGTTGAATATACAGTTGTCTAAAGAAATTTTTGTTAAGAATTTTTTTTACTTCATTTGCAAGGTTCCTCCCTAGGTCCTATCTTTAGTTTTTGATTTTTTTTTTTACTTCAGAAATATTTGAACCTATTGCACTTACTCTTTTGAAGAACTGTGGAAAGAATTAACATCCCTGGCGGTACATTGCTATCTAGAATTAGAGTCAAAAGCGGTACAAATTTTTTTCAAGAATTTTGGGCCTCCCAATTCTAAAGTCTGAACTCACCAAAATATGTCAGAATAAAGGCTTGGTACACATTATGCATATAAATAAAAGACTAGAACACAAATTTGATGAAATAATTGAATTTATCAATAATCTGAAAAAAAATAGGAAAACTGTACAAGGCAGCAGATTTGTATACACTATGTACATGTATATCTTGTACACCTCTCGTGAATGATATAATTTAAAGCAGGGAACTGCACAGAGTCCAACATTACAGTCAGGGCAGTAAATGCGCAACTCCTTCCTGACTTTTTTGCCCTTGTCGTCGGTCTTGGAGCAGCAAACCACACATGTCCTTCACGGTGTTGATTTTTTGGGAGTGGGGGGTATGTATTCCGGGAAGTGGCGACCAGTGAGTCGCTCCGGTTTAACAATATAGGAGGCCCGACGCCCCATTCTGACATCTGCTGCAGTCTGATATTTCAAACAGATGCACTCACACATCCTCCATATGTAGTTCGCATGTGTAAGGGGCCTTTCACTGCGCTGCTTGAACAGAATGTAACTATTCCAAAGACTCTGCTCCAGGAGGTGACGGAATATTTTTTTATAATATTTTTTTTTGTTGCTTGCGGACTGCGGGGGTAGAACATCACCACCTGGACCGCTCTGTCCACTCCACCCATCGTCAGGTTATAGTCCATCACGACTTGCGGTTTCTCAACCCCTTTTCCTCCTCTCGTTCGGGTGGGGACAGTGGAGGTATCATGGACTGTGGAGAGGAGAGATACATCTTTTTTATCTCGCCAGCGGAGTGCCAGCATCTTTCCTTTCTGCCAAGCAGTTATGTCCCCAGCTTTCAACTTCTGCTTTGCAAAAGCTGTTGGCATCTCCCGCCGGTTCAGCCTAACGGTTCCGTAAGCATCAGTTCGATGCTTTATCAGCAACTTGAAAAGTTCCGGGGAGCTATAGAAGTTGTCAGTGGTGACGCAGTAGCCTTTGTCCAGTAGTGGTTCCACAAGGGACAACACTGAAGAGGTCGCCACTCCATACTCGCTGAAACGGAGACTGAATTTGGTTCCCTTGCCGGTGTACAGCACAGTGTTCCATATGTACCCTGTTGATGACTCACAGAGGGTGTAGGCAGTGGCGTAGCTACAAACCTCTGGGCCCCGATGCGGAATCTGGATGTGGCCCCCCCCACGGCAACAACAGCCCCCCTCCCCCGGCAACACCCGACGCACACACATATCCAAATCCCTATAGCCAGCTATAGGTCCCCCCAGTATAGGTAGCCAGGCATAGGTAAGCCAGTATAGTTGCCCCCGGTATAGGTTAGCCAGGTAGGTGCCTCCAGCATAAGTAGCCAGTATAGTTGCCCCCAGTATAGGTTAGATAGGCAGGCGCCGCCAGTATAGGTTAGATAGATAGGTGCCCCCAGTACAGGTTAGCTAGGTGGGTGCCTCTAATATAGGTAGCCAGAATAGTTGTCCCCAGCATAGGTTAGATAGGTAGGTGCCCCCAGTATAGGTTAGTTAGGTAGGTGCCTCCAATATAGGTAGCCAGTATAGTTGCCACCTGTATAGGCTAGCTAGGTGCCCCGAATACAGGTTAGACAAGTAAGTGCCCCCAGGTTAGATAGGTAGGTGCCCCCCAGTATAGGTTAGATTAGGTAGCTGCCCCCCAGTATAGGTTAGATGAGGTAGGTGCCCCCCAGTATAGGTTAGGTAGCTGCCCCCCAGGATAGATTAGGTAGCTTTCCCCAGGATAGGTTAGATTAGGTAGCTGCCCCCAGGATAGGTTAGAGTAGGTAGCTGCCCGCCAGGATAGGTTAGAGTAGGTAGCTGCCCCCCAGGATAGATTAGGTAGCTGCCCCCCAGGATAGGTTAGATTAGGTAGCTGCCCCCCAGGATAGGTTAGATTAGGTAGCTGCCCCCCCCCCCCCCCAGATAGGTTAGGTAGGTAGCTGCCCCCCCAGGATAGGTTAGGTAGGTAGCTGCCCCCCCAGGATAGGTTAGGTAGGTAGCTGCCCCCCAGGATAGATTAGGTAGCTGCCCCCCCCAGATAGGTTAGGTAGGTAGCTGCCCCCCCAGGATAGGTTAGGTAGGTAGCTGCCCCCCCAGGATAGGTTAGGTAGGTAGCTGCCCCCCCAGGATAGGTTAGGTAGGTAGCTGCCCCCCCAGGATAGGTTAGGTAGGTAGCTGCCCCCCCAGGACAGGTTAGGTAGGTAGCTGCCCCCCAGGATAGGTTAGATTAGGTAGCTGCCCCCCCAGGATAGGAAGGTAGCTGCCCCCCAGAATTAGGTAGGTAGGTAGGTAGGTAGGTAGGTAGGTGTCCCCCCCCCCCCCCATAATGAAGGGGGGAGCCGCAGCTGCGGGGAGAGCAGCCCGACCTCTCCCTCCCTTCCTCTCCCCGGGCCCCCCCCCCTTCAGATGCAGAGTGCGCGGCGCACGGAAGTGCTGTAGGCAGAACTCACCTCCGTCCCTGCGCCGCTGGTCTCCTCCCGCTCTGTATAGATGTTGTTACACACTGCTTCCTGTTTAGCCGGAAGCAGTGTGTAACAACATCTATACAACGCAGGGACGGAGGTGAGTTTCAGCCTACAGCGCTTCCGTGCGCGTCACTCTGCATCTGAAGGGGGGGGGGGGCGGGGAGAGGAAGGGAGGGAGAGGTCGGGCTGCCCTCCCCGCGGCTGCGGCTCCCCCCCCTCCCAATAGCGCTCACGGCGCACGGGCCGCACTCAGTCCTGGCCACTACAAAAAGACATGGGCCCCCCCGGGCCCCTCCCCCGCCTCTTCAGGAGCCGGGCCCAGTCGCGCATGCGACCGCTGCGACCTCTATTGCTACGCCCCTGGGTGTAGGACTTGATCCCAAAGCGGGCCCGCTTGGAAGCAATGTACTGGAGCCAGCTCAGCCTCTTTTTGTATGCCATCAGGCTCTCGTCCACCGATATGTCCCTCTCTGGAATATAGGTTGTGCGGAAGTTGTTCACCACCATCTCATAAACTTCCCAAATCTTTTTGAGTTTTGGAGCAGGGTGAGTGGACTCCTCAAAGGCGTCATTGTCCGCAAAATGGAGGAACTTCATGATGAGCGAAAAACGGTACTCGCTCATCACTGTACCAAAAAAAGGGGTGGCTATAATTTTGTTTGTGGTCCAATACCACTTCTGCAGGGGCTTCCCCACCACCCCCTGCAGAATGATAAGGCCCAAGAAAATCCAAAGGTCCTTTTTAGTGACTGGCTCCCAGGTCCTGGGAGGCATAGCGGTTAGTCTCCTCCACTATTTTCTCGATAACCGCGTCATCAAAGAAGAGCTGCAGGTAGGCCAGGGGGTTATGCTCACACTGCTTCTTCAAGCCAGGCTCCCCAGTAAAAGGGAACCGTGGAGGCGGTGGCGGAGCCTGAGACAGGTCAATGGGGCACCACACCCGGACATCACTGACCTCAGTAGTGATGGAACCGATGTCGCTGTCGCTTTCGCTACCTGAGTCGGATGAGAGGTCCCCAGGTGCGTCGCTGACGCTGGAGTCTGCCAGTGACTGCAGATCACTGTCCTCCACCTCCACCAGCGATTCCGCAGTGAGATGCCTTCTGGAAGAGGATGCCATCATAAATGACAGGCAGGTAGAGGTCGGTGTAAACGGCAGGCAGAGAGTAGTCAAAGTTCAGGCAAAAATCGGCAACAGTAAATCAATCAATCCAGGGAGAAGGCAAAGAGTAGTCAAAGTCCAGGCAAAAATCAGCAACAGTAAATCAATCAATCCAGGGAGAAGGCAGAAAGAATAGTCAAAGTCCAGGCAAAAATCGTTAACAGGTATCCAAATCAGCAATCAGCTACTCACAGATCACAGAGATCAAACAGCCAGCAGCCACGGTCTCCAGGGAGCAAATGGCAACATTGAATTGAATACAAACGTACTTGTATTCAATTCAATGCAGCTTGCAGCCAATCAGATTGTGTGTTTATTTTATTTTTTTTTCTCTCTCTCCCCCATGCAGCCAATCACATAATTTATATAATTTTTCTTTCTCCCTCCCCATGTGGCCAATCACATAATTGATATTATTTTTCTGCCTCCCTCCCAAGATCCCATGGCCAATCACAACGTTCTATTCATTATTTTCCCTCTCTGTCTCCCTCCCTCCATCCCCATGTGGCCAATGAAAATAATTTTTAATTTTTTTTAAGATATCCCTCCCTCCCCCATGACATCACGCCATCCCCCGCGACGGCATGCCGCACCGCCGCTGCAAACAGAGGATTGGCCGCCGGGTCCCCGGAAGATCAAAGAGGTAATGGGGACTCCGGCGGCCAGGAGAGAGCAGCCTGGGTCCGGCTGTGCAGCGCTGATCGCGCGCGCGGGACCCAGGAAGAGTGCAGGAGCTATTGTTAGACAGCCCGACCTGAGCACGGGCATACCGCTCTGCACTTGTCAATCACAGCCCGTGCTCAGGTCGGGCTTACCGCCAGGGGGGTTAATGAAGGTTTTATAATGAATTGTGTGTATGCTTTTTATATTCCTAGGCTGCTAATATAATCATTCTAAATATAATCAAGCCAGCGTGCTAGAGTGATGCCTTAAGAACATGATTATAGTATTGCTTTAAAGAGACTCTGTAACATCAAAAACATCCCCTGGGGGGTACTCACCTCGGGTGGGGGAAGCCTCCGGATCCTAATGAGGCTTTCCACGCCGTCCTCTGTCCCACGGGGGTCTCGCTGCAGCCCTCCGAACAGCCGGCGACAGACCCGACTGTCAGTTCAATATTTACCTTTGCTGGCTCCAGCGAGGGCGCTGTGGCTGCTTTCGGCTCCGAACTACACGGAAATACCCGATCTCAGTCAGGTCCGCTCTACTGCGCAGGCGCCGGAAACTTGCGCCTGCGCAGTAGAGCAGACCCGACGGCGATCAGGTATTTCCGTGTAGTTCGGAGCCGACAGCCGTCAGAGCGGCTGGTTTTCTCTGAGGTAATTTTCAGGAAAAGAAACTCGAAAGTTATCATTGCTGCAGCCACAGCCCAGAGGTGGGAATAAAGTTAAGGACCTTTGAATGTGTCATTAAAAGGTCCTTAACTTTATTCCCACCTCTGGGCTGTGGCTGTAGCAATGATAACTTTCGAGTTATGGATGGACCCACCCAGCCAGGAGGTGCAAGCTATCATTTGCTGGTGTTGATTGGACTGCTACAGAGAGACTGCCTAGGGGGAGGAATATATTAATTGGGGTATAAAAAGGGAATATAGACAAAAGACTTTCACTTTTCCTTGTCGGTGAGGCTTGCAATTAGACTTGCTGTCTTTGTATGCTGGCATATGGAAAAATCCTCAGCTGAGTAAATAAAGATTCTACTTTCATTGGCACAAACAGGAGGGTTGCCGGAGTGAGTTATTTTCTTTCAACATCTGGTCCTTTTTTGAACCGGAAAACCTATAGTCCACAGGACCTGCGGCCTGGAAGTGCGTCTGCGACTGGCAACATCTACACCGGCCCGGTAAAAGATCTCCGGGGCACAGTTCTCTTTAAACAGGGGGCCAGATGCAACTTTCTAAGTCTCGTGTCCCCTTGACATACGTTTTTTTTTTTGAACCACGGAACCCTCCTCAGCCAAGGTATGGTGGAATCGCGGTTAGTTCTTAAAAACAAATCCCGGGTATCCTGAAAACTCCTTAATTGTATGTACTACTTTTTTATTTCTGTAACTTCTCGTACACAGGGCTGCGCAAAATAGAGTATACGTTTTCTGATGTGTTGTTATGTTGTTTTGTATATGTAACAATCTGTGGTCTATTTCCTAAAGCTACATTGGAGAGGAACTAGATCAGGGATTATGTCTGTGCTTTAGATAGGGGTACCCCCACGCAGAGGTTCATCACACTAAGTTTTGTCCGGTCTCCACTGCAGCTCCCGATGGGCAGAGATGTAGTTCTGCCGGGTAGAGACGTGATTCTTCAAATTTATATCTCCGGGAGGGGGCCGTGTGACATTGTAATTCTTAAAACAAGTGTATGAATGGGGGAGGTTGAGAATGGGTCAAAGTACAGGCAAGATTATGGCTACTAATAATGAGTATGTTATGCGCAGAAAATGTAAAAACTGGGTAAAGTATGGCAGTCTGTGGAGAAATAAGTATGGGTTTTCAGGACATCTGCATCTCGAGAGTTGTAAGAGACTTGTATTACAAATTAAGTGTGATGCTCAAGGTGATGAGAAGTTACAAAGTCAATTTGGGTTAAAAGAAGCTCAAAGATGGCTACTAGAGGCATATACAAGGTGGGGCCTAAGTCTTAACATATTGGTTAGGAAAGGAGAACAAAGACTTGGAGGCAGTGGCGTAGCTACAAACCTCTGGGCCCCGATGCGGAATCTGGATGTGCCCCCCCCGGCAACAACCACCCCCGCACACACATATCCGAATCCCTATAGCTGTGCATGGCTATATCAATTCAGCTTTGCAGCAGCATGGGTGCCACGTTTAATTTGCAGACATACGCAGCACCCAGAGGAAATAGGGCAATTAGTAGCAAGATGCCTTTAATTAGATAGATTACTATCAGTATAGGCATAGAATAAAGATGCATACACACATTCAATTTTGATTGGTCAATCACTGACCAATTTTACCACTGCATGTAGTATGAGGGCCAAGAGACTTTGAATACTGTGAACAGAGCTGGGCTCTCATAATACGTAGAAGTAGAAAAATTGGCTATTCAAAATTGTATGTGTGTACCAGGCTTTACAGCTAATACTATACATACAATACAGCTGGTTTACAATCAGTACAGGCACAGAGCAACACCTTATACTGTACATACTGAAGGTAACAGATCAGCACACACTGCAGCTAGTTTTCAATCAGTACAGGCACAGAGCAACACCTTATACTGTGCATACTGGAGGTAGCAGGGATCAGCACACACTGCAGCTAATTTACTGTCAGTACAGGCACAGAGCAACACCTTATACTGTACATACAGGGGGTAACAGATCAGCAAACACTGCAGCTAGTTTACTATCAGCACAGGCACAGAGTAACAGCTTATACTGTACATGCTGGAGGCAGCAGAGATCACCACACGCTGCAGTTAGTTTACCAAATGTCTGCTCACTCTCCAACAAACTGGACGAGCTGCTCCTCCTACTTGGAAGTAAACCCCATATCAGCAAAAACACCCCTGTTCTCTGTTTTACTGAGACATGGCTGAGCGGAAGCACCCCCGACGACCTCCTACATGTACCAGGCTATAACCTCCTCAGAGCGGATCGCGACGTTGCCCTCTCTGGGAAAATGAGAGGGGGGGGCACCTGCTTTTACATCAACACCTCCTGGTGCTCCAACATCATCACTCTCAACAAAACCTGCACCCCTGATGTCGAGTTTCTGGCCATAAACTGCAGGCCTCAGTACTCCCCCAGGGAGTTCTCTTCCCTTGTCCTCATCGGGGTCTACATCCCTCCCGATGCATGCTCCAAGACTGCCTTGCAAACCCTCAGGGACTGTATCTCGCAGTGGGAAACTGCCCTCCCGGAGGCCCTGTTCATCATCCTGGGCGACTTTAACAAGGCGAACCTACGACAGGAGATGCCCCGCTACAAGCAGCACATAACCTGCCCCACCAGAAACCTTAACACCCTGGACCACTGCTACACGGCCCATAAGAACGCTTACAAGGCCATCCAAGGTGCCCCCCTGGGTAACTCCGACCATAACACTATTCACCTGATCTCCACCTACAGGAGGCTCCTGGAGACCTCTAAGCCCACCATCAAAACCATCAAAAAATGGACAGCCGAGGCAAAACTGGAGCTCCAAGCTTGCTTTGACACTACCGACTGGTCGATCCTGGAGGCACCCTCTCTTGATGAATGGGCCGAGAATGTCACCTCCTATATTAGCTTCTGCGAAGAAGCGTGTATCCCATCCAAGACCTTCAGGATCTTCCCCAACAATAAGTCTTGGTTCAATGACAAGCTCCGCCGACTTCGGAAACGAAAAGAGGAAGCGCACAGATCTGGCTCCACTGAAGAATACAGAGAGGCCAGGTATGCCCTGAAAAGAGAACTGCGATCAGCGAAGAGGGCCTACTCCGACAAGCTGGGGCTCTGCCTTCAATCAAACAACACACGGGAGGTATGGAAGGGCCTGAGAGCAGCCACGAACTTTAAACCCGTATCTCAGCCTGTGACCCCGAGCCCTCGGCTGGCGGAGGAGCTCAATGAGTTCTACTGCAGATTCGAGCGACAACCAAACCCGCTTGTGGACCAAACAGCCACGGCCAGGGTGACCCCCTCCTCGGGTGCACTCGGCGCCCTGGCTCCTGTTGCTGTCCATGAATTAGAGGTACTCCGGCACCTCCGTAAGCTGAATCCCAGGAAGTCCGGTGGCCCCGATGGAGAACCTGTGCTGATCAGTTAGCCCCTGTGCTCACCTCCTTATTCGGGCGGTCATTATCAGACGGTACAGTCCCCTCCTGTTTCAAGTGGTCTGCAATTGTACCAGTCCCCAAAAAACCCGTCAGTACGGAGCACAACAACTTCCGACCAGTGGCCCTAACCTCCAACATTATGAAGCTCCTTGAACGACTGGTCCTTGCCCACCTAAAGAGGTTCACGGACGCCCACCTCGACCAGCTCCAATTTGCTTATAGGGCCAACAGATCCGTGGAGGACGCCATCAATGCCAGCCTGGCATACATCACTGAGCATCTAGACAACCCTTCCTCCTACGCTAGGATCCTGTTTCTGGATTTTAGCTCAGCGTTCAACACTATCTGCCCAGACATCCTGCTCACCAATCTGGCGCAGCTCGGAGTAGATCCCACCCTTCGAGCATGGATCAAGGACTTCCTGACTAACAGAACACAACAGGTGAAGCTCGGCAACTACTACTCCAGCGTTAGAACCACAAATACAGGGGCTCCTCAAGGCTGCGTACTGTCACCACTACTGTTCTCCCTCCCTCTATACCAACAACTGCATATCATCCGCGGACTCTGTGAAGGTCATTAAGTTTGCAGATGACACCACTATCATTGGCCTTATTGGAAGCAACGGAGAGCAGGAGTACCGCAGCGAAGTCGAGAGAATCTGTACCTGGTGCAGAGACAATAACCTGGTTCTCAATGCCGCAAAGACTGTTGAACTAGTGGTAGACTTCAGGAGGAACCCTCCCCCCCTCCCACCTGTACTCATTGGGGGTACCGAAGTCTCTAGGGTGACATCCGTGCGGTTCCTCGGCACGACTCTCACTAACAACTTGAAGTGGGGGCAGAACACCACCAAAATTCAGAAGAAATCTCAGCAGAGGTTGTTCTTCCTGCGCCAACTAAAGAGATTCGGCATGCCCAGGGAACTGCTGACCAGCTTCTATACTGCCACGATAGAATCCATCCTCTGCTCCTCAGTCATTGTCTGGTACGCGGGCGCTACGGCCAGCGATAAACACAAACTGCAGAGAGTCATAACTGATGCAGAGAGAATCATCGGGTCTCCTCTTCCGCCTCTTGATCTCCTCCACTCCGCTAGGACGCTGAAGAGGGCCACGGTGATCTCTTGTGACCCCTCCCACCCAGGCAGTCGCTACTTCAAGCTCCTCCCACTGGGCCGTAGGTACAGTACTATACCATGCAAAACTACCAGACGGAAGAACACCTTCTTCCCCCAAGCGGTTCGGCTGCTAAACTCCAACTTTCCCCTGTCAGGCCCGCCTACAGGCAGGCCCTAGCGGTGGTCTCTCAGTCAGGTCCTGCTGTTGCCCGCCCTTGTCCTTGTTCTTGCCCAGGGACTGTACGGGGGCCACCATCACCACCATCATTATTATTATTATCAATATTATTAGGGGACTGCTCCTGCACGGCAGGAAGAAACACTTAAGGACAATCCGGGTCGGTCATGTATACGTTACTATAGTTGTGTATAGTTGTGTATCTTGTCTTCTTATACTATGTCTATGCCATGTGTACCACAATTAATTCCGAATATAGCTCTTGCTGTACTTGGCGAAATAAATATGATTCTGATTCTGATTCTGACCATCAGTACAGGCACAGAGTAACAGCTTATACTGTACATACTGGAGGTAGAAGAGATCAGTACACACTGCAGCTAGTTTACTATCAGTACAGGCACAGAGTTACAGCTTATACTGTACATGCTGGAGGCAGCAGAGATCAGCATATTGCAGCTAGTTTACTATCAGTACAGGCACAGAGTAATAGCTTATACTGTACATACTGGAGGTAGCAGGGATCAGCACACGCTGCAGCTAGTTTACTATCAGTACAGGCACAGAGTAACAGCTTATAATGTACATAATGGAGGTAGCAGGGATCAGCACACGCTGCAGCTAGTTTACTATCAGTACAGGCACAGAGTAACAGCTTATACGGTACATACTGGAGGTAGCAGAGATCACCACACGCTGCAGTTAGTTTACCATCAGTACAGGCACAGAGTAACAGCTTATACTGTACATACTGGAGGTAGAAGAGATCAGTACACACTGCAGCTAGTTTACTATCAGTACAGGCACAGAGTAACAGCTTATACTGTACACGCTGGAGGTAGCAGAGATCAGCACACACTGCCGCTAGTTTACTAGCAGAACAGGAACAGAACAACAGCTTAAACTGTACACGCTGGGGGTAGCAGAGATCAGCACACACTGCCGCTAGTTTACTACCAGTACAGAAACAGAATAACAGCTTATACTGTACACATTGAAAGTAGCAGAGATCAGCCCGAACCTTGTGCTGGGAATACACGGCTCGATTCTGAACTGATAAGATGGCTCGATAGATAATTTCCGACACGTCCGATCGTTTTGCCGCTCGATTCTGCATTAGGGACAATGGAGAAAGGTAAGAAAAACAAGCGGAAAAAAAGAGAATCGCCCACAGATTTGAGTGGCAAAAACGATTTGGCGCAGAATCGAGCCCCAGAATCAACCCGTGTATTCCCAGCATAAGGCCCGGCTCACACTTACGTTTAAAAACTTTGCTGCCAACACACACACATATATATTTATACACACACACTGCTGCTGACTGACACGCACACACCTTAGCACTGGGTCACAAAGCTGACTGGTAATACCAATTTGTATTATACAAACATGCCTAATTAAACTTCACACTTAAATAGGATAATAATACAAGTGCTTAACCACTCCAGAATACTAAAAACACTGCAATAAAATGCTACATCATAAAGCATAAATTCCCTGGACAGATTATAGGACCAACACAACAAACATACCCAGGCAATCATACATTTACAGGTGCCAGGCTAACTGATCACCAGTAAATGCACGTAATGTCAGACAGCTTTTCCCCAGTAAATTATGCAGGAGAACAGAGGCGCCAAAAGGATAAAAGGAAGCTAAATGAGCTTAAAAACCAAATTCTTGGTAAATAGAGGAGGTAGTGGTGGACTTACCTCCTCCAAGTAGACACACAACCACTGTAGTAAAGACAGTCAATATATTTTATTTATGAACTCCAAATATGCGTTTCGCAGGTTTGATCCCGCTTCATCAGGCAATAACAACAGAGCAATAGCATATGTGGTCAGTAGAAGAGCCAGGCACCAGACAGAGGTGCCTGGCTCTTCTACTGACCACATATGCTATTGCTCCGTTGTTATTGCCTGATGAAGCGGGATCAAACCTGCGAAATGCGTTGCATATTTGGAGTTCATAAATAAAATATATTGACTGTCTTTACTACAGTCGTTGTGTGTCTACTTGGAGGAGGTAAGTCCACCACTACCTCCTCTATTTACCAAGAATTTGGTTTTTAAGCTCATTTAGCTTCCTTTTATCATTTTGGCGCCTCTGTTCTCCTGCATAATATTGAGTCCACCCTGGGTGGAGGGTTGAACCCCCTTTTTTCTCATCTACAGAGAGCGACTTCTTATTCCTGAGTGGGGTCAGGAAAATCTCCCCACCTGCCTTTACAGTGGTTGCCTAATGGTAACCCTGGTTTGTGAGTATTAATATTTACTCTATCTAGTAACCATTTACCAGTACATATTACACTATTGGGGCTCTTGGTGTTCCTTGTTTTTCCCCAGTAAATGCACATAATAAGAGACCGCTTTTCACCAGTAAATGCACATAATAAGAGAGCGCTTTTCACCAGTAAATGCACATAATAAGAAACCGCTTTTCACCAGTAAATGCACATAATAAGAAACCGCTTTTCACCAGCAAATGCACATAATAAGAGACAGCTTTTCCCCAGTAAATGCACATAATAAGAGACAGCTTTTCCCCAGTAAATGCACATAATGAGAGACAGCTTTTCACCAGTAAATGCACATGATGAGAGACAGCTTTTCACCAGTAAATGCACATAATGAGAGACATCTTTTCACCAGTAAATGCATATAATGAGAGACATCTTTTCACCAGTAAATGCACATAATAAGAGACAGCTTTTCACCAGTAAATGCACATAATAAGCCCTTTAGGCAGTGAGTGACAGGGAGCCCCTAAAGGCAGTGAGTGACAGGGAGCCCCTTTAGGCAGTGAGTGACAGGGAGCCCCTTTAGGCAGTGAGTGACAGGGAGCCCCTTTAGCTAGTGAGTGACAGGGAGCCCCTTTAGCTAGTGAGTGACAGGGAGCCCCTTTAGGCAGTGAGTGACAGGGAGCCCCTTTAGGCAGTGAGTGACAGGGAGCCCCGTTTAGCCAGTGAGTGACAGGGAGCCCCGTTTAGCCAGTGAGTGACAGGGAGCCCCTTTAGCTAGTGAGTGACAGGGAGCCCCTTTAGCTAGTGAGTGACAGGGAGCCCCTTTAGCTAGTGAGTGACAGGGAGCACCGTTTAGCCAGTGAGTGACAGGGAGCCCCTTTAGCTAGTGAGTGACAGGGAGCCCCTTTAGCTAGTGAGTGACAGGGTGCCCCTTTAGCCAGTGAGTGGCAGGGAGCCCCTTTAGCTAGTGAGTGACAGGGAGCCCCTTTAGCTAGTGAGTGACAGGGAGCCCCTTTAGCTAGTGAGTGACAGGGAGCCCCGTTTAGCCAGTGAGTGACAGGGAGCCCCGTTTAGCCAGTGAGTGACAGGGAGCCCCTTTAGCTAGTGAGTGACAGGGAGCCCCTTTAGCTAGTGAGTGACAGGGAGCCCCTTTAGTTAGCGAGTGACAGGGAGCCCCGTTTAGCCAGTGAGTGACAGGGAGCCCCTTTAGCTAGTGAGTGACAGGGAGCCCCTTTAGCCAGTGAGTGGCAGGGTGCCCCTTTAGCCAGTGAGTGGCAGGGAGCCCCTTTAGCTAGTTAGTGACAGGGAGCCCCTTTAGCTAGTGAGTGACAGGGAGCCCCTTTAGCTAGTGAGTGACAGGGAGCCCCTTTAGTTAGTGAGTGACAGGGAGCCCCTTTAGCTAGTGAGTGACAGGGAGCCCCTTTAGCTAGTGAGTGACAGGGAGCCCCTTTAGCTAGTGAGTGACAGGGAGCCCCTTTAGCTAGTGAGTGACAGGGAGACCCTTTAGTTAGTGAGTGACAGGGAGCCCCTTTAGGCAGTGAGTGACAGGGAGCCCCTTTAGCTAGTGAGTGACAGGGAGCCCCTTTAGCTAGTGAGTGACAGGGTGCCCCTTTTAGCTAGTGAGTGACATGGTGCCCCTTTTAGCCAGTGAGTGACAGGGAGCCCCTTTAGCCAGTGAGTGACAGGGAGCCCCTTTAGCTAGTGAGTGACAGGGAGCCCCGTTTAGCCAGTGAGTGACAGGGAGCCCCGTTTAGCCAGTGAGTGACAGGGAGCCCCTTTAGCTAGTGAGTGATAGGGAGCCCCATTTAGCCAGTGAGTGACAGGGAGCCCCTTTAGCTAGTGAGTGACAGGGAGCCCCGTTTAGCCAGTGAGTGACAGGGAGCCCCTTTAGCTAGTGAGTGACAGGAAGCCCCTTTAGCTAGTGAGTGACAGGGAGCCCCTTTAGGCAGTGAGTGACAGGAACCCCCCCCCCCCCCAGCCGCCGCCACTTCCCCCTTACCTTGTAGCGTGTCAGACCTCGATCAGCGGGCGACCCAACCAGTAAGAGCGGGCGCCGGACGCACCCGCTCTATAAGCAGAAGTGATGTCACTTCCGCATATCAGTGTGGGCGCTGGGTCCTAGCGCCTGCACTATTGGTCTCCGCGGCGCCGCCTGATCGAGGTCTGATGGCTAGAGGGAGGGAGGGAGCGGCGTGCGGCGACTAGAGCGGGGGCCCGGGTCCTCCAACACACAGCCCCCGGGCCCCTCCCCTGCCTCTTCAGGAGGCGGGCCTTGTCACCACGGCGACCCCTGCGACCGCGGGCCCTACGTCAGTGCTTGGAGGTGGTACCATGCACCCCATGTCAGGATCATCACAACCCTCCAAGTACAAGACCAGGCCACGCCCATCCCACAAAAGGTTGATGGGGTCTCCCAGACAGATGAGGTAGATGATGATGCAAAAAGAACAGATATAGATGACTTAGTAGCTAGAATGATGGAGGTTTTCAATAAATATAGTGGTATAGCTCCCCCTACTGACAGAACAGCAGATTCCCCGTATGAACAACAGCTTAAAGCGGACCCAAACCAAACATTTTTTTAATTCAAAATATTTTGTTGCACCACTCTGACACATACAAAGATAAATAAACACTCCTTCAAGCCTATGAGCATTTCAGTGCCTGCTTTTCACCCTTCTCTTTTCATAACCAGGGTTATACATGGGGGCAGCAATTTGCAATTCCTCCTTTGCTGGACACCATCTACTTCACCAGTTTGCCGGATTCTGTCCCGGCAATTTGAAAGGAAGGGAGGGGTTCCTCCAATAAATGTAAAATATTTTGGGCCTGATTCACAAAGCGGTGATAACTCAGTTATCACGCCTAAAAGACTTTAGGCGTGATAACCTTTGCACCAGCAAAGTTATCACTGCTTTGTGCTCTAACTCGCGCGAAGTTCCCGCGAGTATGCGCGCACGCGCGCGCGCAAAGTCCCATAGGGCTTAATGGGCACTTCGCGCGAAGCACGATGCGCTGCGCGCGTAGAGCACCGCGCTACGCGCGCAAAGTTTTGCGGTGCTCTACGCGCGCAGCGCATCGTGCGAATTCCTTCAGATCACGCCTAAACTAAGTTTAGGCGTGATAAAGGGCTTTTCACAGGCGTGCAAAGTGTTTGCACCACTTTGTGAATCAGGCCCTTTGTATTTGTCATCATGCAGCTGAAAAAAGACTGCTATTTATTAGCATGGCGTCTATAGACGCCGCTGCCAGTTCATTGAGGAGAGAGTGGCCAGAGTCCCGAGGCCGGGACGTCCCGCTGCTGAAAGCGGGACGTTTCCCGGGACCTCATTAAGCCTGGGACAGCGGACCCCGAATCCGGGACGTGTCCCGGGCAATCCGGGACGTCTGGTCACTCTAAGTTAGGTCCTGTCTGTGTCTGTGTGTGCTGTGCAGGACAGCAGGACAGTATAGGTTAGGGAATAGGATTACTGTGTTATTGTATTGTATTATATCGTTAGTTAGTACTGCAGTTAGTTGTTAGAGAGAGTAGTACTGTGTTAGCTTACTGTAGATTACCGTAGTGCTGCTGTGCTGAGCATTGTAAGTGTGACAGTTAGACAGATAGTGTGCACTGTCTGTCCTCTACTCTGCGGTCTGTCACTCCGTGCTGATTTGATTTAAAGTCCAACCCCGATTTTATTAAAGTAAAAGTACCCCACATCATCTGGTGACATCATCACGTATAAATTGTGCTATGTCTGCTGTGAAGAAGAAGAAGAAGGTCTGCCGTGTCAGTGTCGACCCCAGAAGGCAGCCTACCCTCAGTCAGCGAGCTTTTCGCTCCAGGCGCCACGATTGAACTCAGGGCTGTTAGCCGCAAGGAGTTTGAGGAGGATGTTCTGGGTTTTGAGGAGGGGGGGCATGATGTTGAAGATGGGATGAAGGACCGTGACTACCATCCACAGGATGGGGATGTCAGCTCTGACGAGGAGGATGCGTCGGTGGGTTTGGCACGGAGGATCAGCATTGCAGACAGTGGCCGTGGAATGTGGGACCCACATCCTTCTGCCGCTACCACCAGCCGCACCACTCAACCCCCAACTGCCACAGGGAGAAAAGCCGCAGCATCCCATTCAGGCCGCAGGGGAATGTTCCCCTCCCCAATATGGCGGTTTTTCACTCTGCCTTCATTGGACAGCAAGTTTGCCATATGCAATGTGTGCAAACTACAGATGAGCAGAGGTTGTGACCCCTACAAGTATGGCACCTCCAGCTTCATCACCCATCTGGCCAAAAAACATGTTGTTGAGCATGAAGAGTTCAAGAGGCTGAAGCAAGCTGGCGCTGGCTCCCACCACCACAGTGCCACAGGCCACTGCTGCTGATATCACCACCTATATTCAACCCAAAACACAATTGCGGTGTCATTTTTTGGAGGTGTCTTCTGGGCTGAAAACTGTCATGTCCCAGTTGTGCGATTGGACTTTGGACACAATGTGGGCGGCTGCACGACCATTGTCTAGTCCAGATGTTAATTGACAGCTTTTTTTTTTTTTTTTTTCATTTTATGTCCAACAAATAATAAATTAGTGTTTCCCTTTAAAAAAACATGATGCTACATGCATCATTTACCCTAAAAACCCTTTTTAAAGCTATTTAAAGGGCACTTCCGGTTTTTCTATCCGGATACCCGAACAGGTCGGGTATCCGTGGGTAATTTGGTCGCATATCCGAATTCACTCGGATATCCGCAAGGTCGGATCCGGATATCCGAATCGGATCTGGATATTTGGGTACACGGATCCGGGCGGGTTTTAAAAAGTACTACCCGAGCAACGCTGTTCACCAGTGAGAATAGTAATTTGTGTTTGCTTGTTGTCTGTATGACTCTGAAAGTAAAGGGATGTCTGTAAATGTTTTTATAATTTGTTTGTCTGATGTTTTGTTTGAAATCTGAAGATCTAAAAGCAATTTTTATTGCTGTGTGCTTGTCTGTTTGTGCATGTCAGTTATGTCGGGTTGTTTTTGTAATGATGTTTTTCTGAATTCTGTAAAATGTTACATGTATAGTTTGCAAAGTGAAGAGAATTCAGGAGCATGATGTATGTCATCTGTGCAAATTACAGACAGATGTACTGATTTGTATAAAATTTTTGTTTGGAGATCTGCAAAAGTTTGTCTGGTTTAATGCTGTGTACAGGGCCGGCCTTAGCTTTCACAGCGCCCTGAGCGTAACCAGATTTTGGTGCCCCCCCCCCATTCATCGTCTTCGCACGCGCACACACGCACACACACACCCAAACACACAGGCCCATATGCAATTCACGTTTTATCCTGAGTTATCTTCTACGAGATAATTTTCATCTTCATTTTAAAATAACCTTTTAGGTATTTTACGTTTGAAAAAGTACTTAAAAGTTGGTGAAAAAGTGCTGTCAAAATTATTATATTTTCTAGGATACTTGTGGTTTAAACTGCATTTTATGTCAAGGTGTAAAAATATCACCTAAGAGAAAACTCAGGAGAAAAAGTGAATTGCATATGGACCACTTACTTTTCTTTTAGCACAAATAAAGAGTAAGCCTATATATATATATATATATATATATATATATATATATATATATATATATATATATATATATATATATACAATGGCTTGCAAAAGTATTCAGCCCCCTTGAAGTTTTCCACATTTTGTCACATTACTGCCACAAACATGCATCAATTTTATTGGCATTCCACGTGAAAGACCAATACAAAGTGGTGTACATGTGAGAAGTGGATCGAAAATTGTCACGTAACAGCCGTGAGAAACGAAACCGCAACCGCGATTGTCGTTGCGCTGCCAAATCAGAATCTCATGTCTGTGGATACCAGGCAGTCCAGCCTGGGGGGTCTCTGCTGTCTTCATAGGAGATAGTTAGCAGAGTCTTTTCATGGAACTGGCCCTGTGACTTGCTAATTTAGCCAGAGGTGTAAAACTCAGTTTGACCAAGCTGATCTCACTCAGATGCTAATTAAGAACCACAAGGCCAGTGTCCTGCCTTTGGGGAAGACACACCTCAATGTGAATTGACTAGCAAATGGGGCTTCCTCCTGCTCACCAGACAAACTGTCTCCAGGAGTTAAAATGATGAAGCATGTGAATTATGATTTCTGCTTATTAAAGGAAAACCGAGAATCACCCAGAGGTGGGAGAAGTGAATTTGGATCCGTTGAAATTGGACTAACGTCTCGGTATACAAATCATAATCATACCTCCTTCGGTTAAGGAGTTATGGGCCCTTCGGTAACCATACGCCCTAGCACCCGCATCCAAGGTATCATATTAATCGGTAGGTTCTGGGGATCGATAATATGTAATTATTATTTGTGTGCCGGCCGCGTAGGTCGGCCGGGAGAAAATGTCAGGGTTATGGGGCTGATGAAAGCCCCTGCCCAGATGTGATTACCATAATCCGGACCGGGGGCCGACTCTGGAAGCCCGCCTCTGAACTCAGCTCCATTAAAAGTGAATGAGCTGCCCGGGCAATTTAGTCCTCCACATTCCATCTATATGAGAATGGTCTGCTGCCAGCCAGAGGATACATGGTTGGCGGCCATCTTGTCTGAACTGAAACAAAGGACATTTTCCATTTTGCTTGGATTTTAAATTAAGCTGAAACAAAGGACTTTACCAAGGACTTTATGATTTTTCCCACAAAAGGACACCTCTCCATGAACTCTAAGTATCCGGTTTTCTCAACTTTATTTTCATACTGTGTTATCTCATGTCTCAATAATTGTTGATTTTAATAATTTTCTGTATATATTAATTATTTATATTGCCATGAATAAAGACTTTACCAAAGTCATTCACTGTTCCGCTACCCTATTATTCAGCATACACAGGAACTGAACTCGGGTCTCTGAAGAGACACTACTATTGTTGATATCTAGACAGAATAGAGTGTGTTTAACCATTTTATTCGCAGGACCAGTCAGTCAGTCGGGTCCACTGGCCCATACCAGTGGTGGTGGCAGATACCCTGAAATAGTGTGTAAAGTTGTAATTACCGTACCTCACAGGCTCCCTTCTGGTCGGGCTGCTGCCCAAATTTCTGCGCAAAGATCGCGACCAAAGCGTGCATGGTCTGTGTGCTGAAACCGATTGGAAGGCAATTTGCAGTCTGACCACTAGGGCTCCTGTGACAAAAATCATACATCATTCCAAACATTTTTTACAAATAAATAACTGCAAAGTGGGGTGTGGGTAATTATTCAGCACCCTGAGTCAATACTTTGTAGAACCACCTTTTGCTGCAATTACAGCTGCCAGTCTTTTAGGGTATGTCTCTACCAGCTTTGCACATCTAGAGACTGAAATCCTTGCCCATTCTTCTTTGCAAAACAGCTCCAGCTCAGTCAGATTAGATGGGCATCGTTTGTGAACAGCAGTTTTCAGATCTTGCCACAGATTCTCGATTGGATTTAGATCTGGACTCTGACTGGGCCATTCTAACACATAGATATGTTTTGTTTTAAACCATTCCTTTGTTGCCCTGTCTTTATGTTTAGGGTCATTGTCCTGCTGGAAGGTGAACCTCCGCCCCAGTCTCAAGTTTTTTGCAGTCTCCAAGAGGTTTTCTTCCAAGTTTGCCCTGTATTTGGCTCCATCCATCTTCCCATCAACTCTGACCAGCTTCCCTGTCCCTGCTGAAGAGATGCACCCCCCGAGCATGATGCTACCACCACCATATTTGACAGTGGGGATGGTATGTTCAGAGTGATGTGCAGTGTTAGTTTTCCGCCACACATAGCGTTTTGCATTTTGTCCAAAAAGTTCCATTTTGGTCTCATCTGACCAGAGCACCTTCTTCCACATGTTTGCTGTGTCCCCCACATGGCTTGTGGCAAACTGCAAACAGGACTTCTTATGCTCTCTTTTAACAATGCCTTTCTTCTTGCCACTTTTTCATAAAGGCTAACTTTGTACAGTGCATGACTAATAGTTGTCCTATGGACAGAGTCTCCCACCTGAGCTGTAGATCTCTGCAGCTCGTCCAGAGTCACCATGGGCCTCTTGACTGCATTTCTGATCAGCGCTCTCCTTTTTCGGCCTGTGAGTTTAGGTGGATGGCCTTGTCTTGGTAGGTTTACAGTTGTGCCATACTCCTTCCATTTCTGAATGATCGCTTGAACAGTGCTCCGTGGGATGCTCAAGGCTTTGGAAATCTTTTTGTAGCCTAAGCCTGCTTTAAATTTCTCAATAACTTGATCCCTGACTTGTCTTGTGTGTTCTTTGGACTTCACGGTGTTGTTGCTCCCAATATTCTCTTAGACAACCTCTGAGGCCCTCACAGAGCAGCTGTATTTGTACTACATTAGATTACACACAGGTGCACTCTATTTAGTCATTAGCACTCATCAGGCAACGTCTATAGGCAACTGACTGCACTCAGATCAAAGGGGGGCGAATAATTATGCACACACCACTTTGCAGTTATTTATTTGTAAAAAAAAATTTGGAATCATGTATGATTTTCGTTCCACTTCTCATGCGTACACCACTTTGTGTTGGTCTTTCATGGGGAATTCCAATAAAATTGATTCATGTTTGTGGCAGTAATATGACAAAATGTGGAAAACTTAAAGGGGGCCGAATACTTTTGCAACGCACTGTATATAGGCAACCCCCCCCCCCCCTTAATGTGTGAGTATGTATATATATATATATATATATATATATATATATATATATATATATATATATATATATATATATATATATATATATATATATATATATATATATATATATATATATATATATGCCAAGGGATGAGCAGCACAAACCGAATTTTCTGCAATACTATGCAAAGCATGCACGCAGCACTGGAGAACCCCAATCTCCATAAGAAATATATAAATACAGAGGGTGCTGCAGCACACAACAGGAAAACAGTGACAGGGGCTCTTGGTTACGCTTTAACGCGTTTAAGCTCACTAACTGCGCCAAAGTGTCCCCGATCTGGTGAGTCCTACTTTAACCAGGCAAAAATGCTAGTTTTTATCAGCGTTCTAGTGGGAACCATGCCAAAAGCCCAGGGGTCAGCTAAATGGGAGAAATGAAATTAAAAACACCTCACCTTCTACTAGCTACTAACGGAACTATGAGCACCGCTCATTTAAATGCTTAACTGTGCTAGAGATGGGTGTGGTTATGCACGCTCACAGGGGAAAATAACATAAGCCAAGGGATGAGCAGCACAAACCGAATTTTCTGCAATACTATGCAAAGCATGCACGCAGCACTGGAGAACCCCAATCTCCATAAGAAATATATAAATACAGAGGGTGCTGCAGCACACAACAGGAAAACAGTGACAGGGGCTCTTGGTTACGCTTTAACGCGTTTAAGCTCACCAACTGCGCCAAAGTGTCCCCGATCTGGTGAGTCCTACTCTAACCAGGCAAAAATGCTAGTTTTTATCAGCGTTCTAGTGGGAACCATGCCAAAAGCCCAGGGGTCAGCTAAATGGGAGAAATGAAATTAAGAACACCTCACCCTCTATATATATATATATATATATATATATATATATATATATATATATATATATATATATATTTATATACATATATGTTGTATACAATACAATATATATATATATATATATATATATATATATATATATATATATATATATATATATATATATACATATATTGTATTGTATACAACATATATAATGTTTCTGCTCATCAAAAACCGTTAACTATTAGTCAAAGATAGCATAATTGAACACAAAATGCAGTTTTAAATGATGGTTTTTATTATTTAGTGAGAAAAAAAACTCAAAACCTACATGGCCCTGTGTGAAAAAGAAATTGCCCCCTGAACCTCATAACTGGTTGGGCCACCCTTAGCAGCAATAACTGCAATCAAGCGTTTGCGATAACTTGCAACGAGTCTTTTACAGCGCTCTGGAGGAATTTTGGCCCACTCATCTTTGCAGAATTGTTGTAATTCAGCTTTATTTGAGGGTTTTCTAGCATGAACCGCATTTTTAAGATCATGCCACAACATCTCAATAGGATTCAGGTCAGGACTTTGAATAGGCCACTCCAAAGTCTTCATTTTGTTTTTCTTCAGCCATTCAGAGGTGGATTTGATGGTGTGTTTTGGGTCATTGTCCTGCTGCAGCACCCAAGATCGCTTCAGCTTGAGTTGACGAACAGATGGCTGGACATTCTCCTTCAGGATTTTTTGGTAGACAGTAGAATTCATGGTTCCATCTATCACAGCAAGCTTTCCAGGTCCTAAAGCAGCAAAACATCCCCAGACCTTCACATTACCACCACCATAATTTACTGTTGGTATGATGTTCTTTTGCTGAAATGCTGTGTTTCTTCTACGCCAGATGTAACGGGACACGCACCTTCCAAAAAGTTCAACTTTTGTCTTGTCGGTCCACAAGGTATTTTCCCAAAAGTCTTGGCAATCATTGAGATGTTTTTAAGCAAAATTGAGACGAGCCTTAATGTTCTTTTTGCTTAAAAGTGGTTTGCGCCTTGGATATCTGCCATGCAGGCCGTTTTTGCCCAGTCTCTTTCTTATGGTGGAGTCGTGAACACTGACCTTAATTGAGGCAAGTGAGGCCTGCAGTTCTTTAGATGTTGTCCTGGGGTCTTTTGTGACCTCTCGGATGAGTTTTCTCTGCGCTCTTGGGGTAATTGTGGTCTGCCGGCCACTCCTGGGAAGGTTCATCACTGTTCCATGTTTTTGCCATTTGTGGATAATGGCTCTCACTGTGGTTCGCTGGAGTCCCAAAGCTTTAGAAATGGCTTTATAACCTTTATCAGACTGATAGATCTCAATTACAGTACTTTTGTTCTCATTTGTTCCTGAATTTCTTTGGATCTTGGCATGTCTAGGTTTTGAGGTGCTTTTGGTCTGCTACTCTGTGTCAAATAGCTCTTATTTAAGTGATTTCTTGATTGAAACAAGTGTGGCAGTAATCAGGCCTGGGGGTGACTACAGAAATTGAACTCAGGTGTAATAAACCACAGTTTAAGCTATTTTTTAACAAAGGGGGCAATCACTTTTTCACACAGGGCAATGTAGATTTGGAGTTTTTTTCTCACTAAATAATAAAAACCATCATTTAAAACTGCATTTTGTGTTCAATTATGTTATCTTTGACTAATAGTTAACGGTTTTTGATGAGCAGAAACATTTAAGTGTGACAAACATGCAAAAGAATAACAAATCAGGAAGGGGGCAAATAGTTTTTCACACCACTGTATATATATATATTGTACAGGACTCCAGGGATCGGTACTGGATGGGCGATCACCAGATTTTCACGTGTGTTTTTTTTAAGGCAGCCCCAATGCTGGGAATCAGGGGTCCAGGGTTTTGTTGTTAACCAGCAGGTTGCCAACATCTTTTATTTATTTTCCCAGGGCCTGGATCCTGGAATAGATGGAAGGTTGGGTGGGTCCATCTATTGCTCCCAGCAAGGGGGGCTGGACAATGAAGGTTGGCGGGAGAGGTTATAAATGCACAGGTCTCACACTGGGCGTTGGCTTTTTCCTGAGTCAGTTTGTGAGCTGTGAGCTAAGGCTGGAGTCTGTGCTGTACTGCCCAGAGACTTGTGGATTACAAAGACCTCTTCAGACTGGTAAAGAGTACTCATGCAAGTGTGCTGGACTGTATTGTGTATGTTGTACTGAAGAGAAACTGTCTTGCTGCCTTACTGCTGAAGATAAGCTGTTGTTTTGTTTGCTGGCAAGAAGCCAATGTTTTGTTTGCTGGCAGGAAGCCAGTTTTGTTTGACCAGCAATAAATAGACTGTTTTTGAAACTTTTACTACTGCTTCCCTGTAGTTGCATTGATCCCCAAAACCCCAGCATATCACAAGTGGTGGAGGATGTGGGCAAGCCGTTAAAGAAAGGAAAAAAAAATATATTTTTTTCTTCTGAAAAACTGACATTTAAAGGGCCAGTATCATACTTGCAATGGAGGAGTTGGTGCGACAGCTGGCCTTAGCTACCGTGCAGTTGCAGCAAAGCATGGCAGTACAGCAGCAAGCAACTGAGGCACAGTTGGCAGCCCTCCGAGAGACTACTGAAGCGCAAGCAACTGCCTTGCGTAAATCCACAGAGGCTCAGTCCAAGATGCTGGCTGAGGCAGTGCAGCAGCTATCTCAGGGGCGGAGTCAACCTGTTTTTGCCCCTAGCAACCAGACCTCTATCCGGGCTAGTCATTTCCTGCAAAAGCTCGCACTCTCTGATGATGTTGAGGCATTCCTAACAACTTTTGAGAGAACTGCAGAGCGGGAGCAGTGGCCTAAAGAGCAGTGGGCAGGCATCATAGCGCCTTTTCTAACTGGGGACTCACAGAAAGCCTACTTTGACCTACCAACAGAAAAGGCTAAGGAGTATGATGCCCTCAAGATAGAGATCTTAGCCCGCCTGGGCGTAACCACAGCGGTCAGAGCACAACGTGTACACAGCTGGAGGTGTATTCCGGATATGCCACCTCGATCCCAAATGCATGATTTAATCCAGCTAGTGAAAAAGTGGCTACAGCCGGAGACACTGACCGGACCCCAGATGGTGGAGCGCATTGTCATGGACCGATACCTGAGGTCCCTTCCTGGTGCATTGCAGCGTTGGGTCAGCCACGGGGATCCCCAATCTGCAGATCAGCTGGTCATCATGGTGGAAAGATTCACTGTTGTGGAGGAGTTGCTGGGACCTACCAGACACCGGGACTCTCCTGCTACACAGAGGACAAAGCCATCCACCGTATATAAGGAAGGACCTCCACAGAATCCTGATCTGGGCATGCGGCCTGGCAGCCGTGAGGATCCTCAGGCATTTGCTTTACCCAGGAAAGCTGGCCCTGTGCAGTGCTGGAAGTGCCAGGCCTGGGGACATACTAGAGCTCAGTGCCCCTTGCAGGAAGTGCCAATGCAGTGTGATGCTGCTCGCCGTGTTTCTTTCTTTGCAAAGTTAGCTTGCACTGCATGTCCTGTGTATGAAGGGCAGTTTGAGTGTGCTGCATTAATTAATGACTTGCCTGTAAATGCCTTACTAGATTCGGGGAGCATGGTAACTCTGGTACATGCCCGACTAGTGAGGAAAACTGAACCAGCAGGAAAGACCCTCCGGGTCATTTGCATACATGGTGACACTAGGGCATACCCCCTGGTGTCAATCTCTGTATCCACTGCTTGTGGAAGTGTGACTCATGAAGTAGGGGTGGTGCCTTCCCTAATGTATGATTTGATAATAGGGCATGACTTTCCTTTGTTTCATGAACTCTGGGGAATGTCAAAAAATGTCTTGAATGATGTGGGTTGTTGTGGTGATGTAAACGACACTTCCCCGGTTCCTAGGCTAGACCGGATGGAACTGCCAACCTCGAATGACGTAAGTGAGGTTGGTCAAAAGGTTGTGTTATCCTCTGAGGAGGAGGAAATTTCCCCATTACAGGTGATGATTGGGGAGGAGGAGGAGGAAGCCTTCCCCAATCTCATATGTCCAGGTCTAGATGTATCTAGAGGGGCCTTTGGCACAGCTCAAATGCGGGATCCCACTTTAGTTCACGCTCATGAACAGGTTTCTGTAGTGAATGGGGTACCACAGGAGCCGGGGGCTGAGCAGAGGTACCCCCACTTCTCTATGGATTCTGACTTGTTATATCGTGTCACTCAAGGGCGCTCAGAGGTGGTACAACAATTACTGGTTCCTCAGCCCTACCGAAAGATAGTCCTAGAAATGGCCCACAATGAGGTATTAGGGGGACACCTAGGGGCAGAAAAGACTGTGTTGGGGATGAAATAAAGCATGGTGTTTGCATTTGATGGTGCCCGGATTCTTTGTACTCTCTCCTGTTGATGTGATGAATCTACCGTCTGGAGGCACGTCATCTTAACCACCTACCCCCATCTGTTTGCCAGCAGCAACTAGTGCCGATTCTATCCACCTTCTTTACATTGCAGAAAAGACAGAGGCAAGAATTGCTGACAGATTCTACTGGCCAGGGTTGAAGGCTGATGTTAAGAGGTATTGTGCTTCCTGCCCTACATGCCAGTTAACTGCTCCCGTGTCTCACTTCCTTAACCCCTTAGTGCCACTTCCCATAATTGAGGTGCCCTTTGAGCGCATTGCGATGGACCTGGTAGGCCCCTTAGTTAAATCAGCTAGAGGTCATCAGTATATCCTAGTGGTTTTGGATTATGCCACTAGGTACCAAGAAGCAGTACCCCTGAGGAATACAGCTTCTAAAACTATTGCCCGGGAGTTATTTCATATGTTCAGCAGGACTGGGTTCCCCAAAGAAATCCTTACTGATCAGGGCACCCCTTTCATGTCTAGGTTGATGGCAGACCTCTGCAAGCTTTTCCAAATCAAACAGCTGCGGACGTCTGTCTATCACCCACAGACAGACGGATTGGTGGAGAGATTTAATAAAACCCTTAAGTCCATGTTAAAGAGGGTGGTGCAAGTGGATGGTAAGGATTGGGACTGTTTGCTACCGGCCCTGTTATTTTCTATACGAGAGGTTCTTCAAGCATCCACTGGGTTTTCACCATTCGAGTTGCTATACGGACGAAGACCCCGTGGATTGCTTGACATAGTAAAGGAGACTTGGGAGAACGAGGTCACTCCACATAAGACTGTTGTGGAACATGTCTCCTTAATGCGTGACAGGATTGATAAAGTGATGCCCTTGGTCAGGGAGCATCTCCAGAGTGCTCAGGAGGCACAAAGGAAGGTATACTGTATAATAGGTCGGCCAGAGTTCGTCAGTTTCAAGTGGGAGACCGGGTGGCCGTCTTAATACCCACTGTAGAGAGCAAGTTCCTGGCCAAGTGGCAAGGGCCATTTGAGGTGGTAGAAAAAGTAGGTGAAGTAAACTATCGGGTGCACCAACCAGGGAAACGGAAGCCATACCAAATCTACCATGTGAATTTGTTGAAGCCTTGGAGAGAGTGGGAACCAGAGCCTGCCCTGGCAAGTACAAGCACTGAGCCCAAAGTTGGGCTGGAACACATAAAAGTGTCAGCCTCGTTGTCCACTCCTCAGGTTCAACAGGTTAAAGAGTTCTTACAGAGAAATAGGGGCATTTTCTCAGAATTGCCAGTTATTACTCATGTCATTGAACATGACATAATGACTGAGCCCGGTGTGAAGGTATGTGTCAAGCCCTATCGCATCCCAGAAGCCCGCAGAAAGGCTGTCTCGGATAAGATAAAAAAGATCCTGGAATTGGACATCATTGAGGAATCGCAGAGTGAGTGGTCAAGTCCAATTGTATTGGTCCCAAAGCCAAATGGAACTCTGCGTTTTTGCAATGATTTCCGAAAACTGAATGAGGTTTCAAAGTTTGATGCCTACCCCATGCCCCGGGTAGATGAACTGATAGAGAAGCTAGGTCCAGCCCGGTTCATTACCACTCTAGATTTAACAAAGGGGTATTGGCAAGTACCCCTAACCCCAGGAGCTAAGGAGAAAACTGCGTTTTCCACCCCGGATGGCCTTTTTCAGTATAAGAGGATGCCTTTTGGTTTGCATACCGCCCCAGCCACCTTTCAAAGGGCTATGGATAAATTACTTCGCCCCCATCAGAAGTACACTTCCGTCTATCTTGATGACATAGTCATTTTCAGCACAGATTGAGACTCTCACCTGCCCAGAGTACAGGCAGTCTTAGACTCTCTTAGGTCAGGGGGTTTCACTGTAAACCCAGAGAAGTGTGCCATCGGGATGGAGGAAGCTAAGTACTTGGGGTACACTGTTGGTAGGGGTTTGGTGAAGCCTCAGCTTAACAAAATTGAAGCCATACAGAGTTGGCCCCGCCCACTTACAAAGAGACAGGTAAGGGCATTTTTAGGCCTTGTCGGGTACTATCGGCGGTTCGTACCCAACTTTGCCACTCTGGCTGCCCCTTTGACTGATTTGACAAAAGGTCGCAAATCAATCATGGTGAAATGGAATGAAGGTGCAGAATACTCCTTCCAGAAATTAAAGTCTGCGTTATGTCAGCACCCAGTACTTGTAGCACCAGATTTTTCCCGGGAATTTGTTGTCCAGACGGACGCATCTGATGTAGGACTGGGTGCAGTCCTGTCACAGTAAATCAATGGGGAAGAACATCCCGTTGTTTTCCTTAGTCGAAAGTTGACAACAGCGGAGAAAAATTATGCAGTCGTGGAGCGGGAATGTTTAGCCATAAAATGGGCTCTTGACTCCCTGAGGTATTTTCTGCTAGGCAGAAAATTTCGCCTCGTCTCTGATCATGCCCCACTGACATGGATGAAAAAAAATAAACACACCAATGCCAGGGTGACCAGATGGTTCCTTGCTCTCCAGGAGTTCAGCTTCATGGTAGAACATAGACCCGGGAGACTGCATCAAAACGCTGATGCCCTCTCCCGTGTACACTGTATGGTTTCCCAAGGTGCCTCCACTTCCTCCGGGTTGAGGCAAAGGGGGGGGGGGGATATGTACAGGACTCCAGGGATCGGTACTGGATGGGCGGTATATATCACCAGCTTTTCACGTGTGTTTTTTTTTAAGACCGCCCCAATGCTGGGAATCAGGGGTCCAGGGTTTTGTTTTTAACCAGCAGGTTGCCAACATCTTTTATTTATTTTCCAAGGGCCTGGATCCTGGAATAGATGGAAGGTTGGGTGGGTCCATCTATTCCTCCCAGCAAGGGGGGCTGGACAATGAAGGTTGGTGGGAGAGGTTATAAATGCACAGGTCTCACACTGGGCGTTGGCTTTTTCCTGAGTCAGTTTGTGAGCTGTAAACTAAGGCTGGAGTCTGTGCTGTACTGCCCAGAGACCTGTGGATTACAAAGACCTCTTCAGACTGGTAAAGAGTACTCATGCAAGTGTGCTGGACTGTATTGTGTATGTTGTACTGAAGAGAAACTGTCTTGTTGCCTTACTGCTGAAGATAAGCTGTTGTTTTGTTTGCTGGCAAGAAGCCAATGTTTTGTTTGCTGGCAAGAAGCCAATGTTTTGTTTGCTAGCAGGAAGCCAGTTTTGTTTGACACGCAATAAATAGACTGTTTTTTAAACTTTACGGCTGCTTCCCTGTGGTTGCATTGATCCCCAAAACCCCCGCATATCACAATATATATATGCTTAGGCTACAAGATCCCCTTTTAGTTAGGCAGATTCCCGCCCGACCCCCTCCCATGTATGTATCAAGCATAGATAGGGTAACAGTTACAAAATTATTAGCAGAAAATTCCCCACAAATGCAATCTTATTAGCAGAAGATTTCCCCACAAATGAAACATTATTAGCAGAAGATTTCCCCACAAATGTAATCTTATTAGCAGAAGATTTCCCCACAAATGCAATCTTATTAGCAGAAGATTTCCCCACAAATGCAATCTTATTAGCACCGTCCTGGCTGGGGATGGGGAGCGGAGCCTTACTTTTGCTGGTCACTCGAGGACTGTCAGAGGCAGGCAGCCAGGGCAGGATGGCTGGTACACGTTCTGCGCGCTTCTGCGACCGGGCGCGAGGCGGAGTCTCACACTGCCTCCAAGAGACAGCACCGCAGCCGTTGCTGGTCTTCGCCCCCATCACCCCCAGCGGCACCAGGGGGCGGAGCCAGAGGGGGACTCATCTCAAAAGTCAGACCGTGCAACCAAGCTTGAGCCCACCGCCCGCCGCAGCAGTAAGCACATATGATACAGTAACAATATGCGGCCGGGCGGCAGGAGCGTGGCGCGGCGCCCCCCCTGGAAGCCGGCAGCCCGGTGCCCTGAGCGATCTCTCCGGTTGCTCAGGTCAAAGGCCGGACGTGGCTGTGTGGAGTTCAGCAGAATGTGGTCCACGCCCACATTCCTAAGGTGGGGGCAAGGAGAGACATGGACTACTGCTCCCAGCGTGATTTCTAACCCCATGCAGACTGGTGAATCTTGTGTATACGGACAGAAAGAATGATTTGAAGTGTGCGTGAAACATAACAATAAATGTATTAGATAATTATTTGGGTACCGTTAGAAAGTGAGATATTTAATAATAAGAAAGAAGTTTTAAATCAGGATGATACCATTTATTGGCTAACTAAAAATGAATAAAAATAAGCAAGCTTTTGGCCTTGCAGCCTTCGTCTGGCTTATATCCTGTTAGTTTGCAAACTGGTGGTACAGACAGCTTATATACATGCAACATCAAAAGGGAAAACAGATATTTTTTCAAGCATAAATACATGTCATTAAGATGCCTTAATTCACACAGACCATCGACCTGGGGTTAGACTTTGTAAGCTAAGATAAGGATCCTTGTTTACTCCCTGCTCACATACCTGGGAGTTGGACTGACACAGAGGTATCGTAAATTCTTAGTTCACAAGTTCAGCTATAAGGGCTGAGAAAAGTTCAAATATCATCAGACTCATACCAATATAGAAAGTTGTTGTCCTTATTCAAACCGTTCTGCACAGCTTTGAACCAATTTATGAATTTTGTTTCTGCTATTAATCGATCATTTGACGTTTTGAAGCCACCCTTCAGGGCAGTGACACGAAGATCATCCATGCTGTGTCCGTTGGACCGAAAGTGTGTAGCAACTGGGAGTCCAGATTTGGTATCTTTAATAGTGTGCCTGTGTCCATTCATACGTTTGCGCAGAGTTTGTCCAGTTTCTCCCACGTACATAACATTGGGGCATTTAGCACACATGATCAGATATACCAGATTGGTGGAACCACAGGAAAATGTACCTTGTACTCTGTACTCCTGTTGTGAACCTGGTATTGTTACTCTGTCAGTGGAGTAAATGTGTCCGCAGGTCCCACATATTTTTTGTCGGCAGGGTGATGTTCCGTTTTGTTGAGGCCTATTTAAAGAACTTCTGACAATCATCTGTTTTAGATTGTGTGGTTGCCGATATGACAAGAGTGGAGGTGCGAATCGCGAACCCATTGCCCCGCCCATCTGCTGTAAATAGAGGTCCTGTCCAAAAGTGAAATAATTATGAGTGAGAATGAATTTGATCAGTCCAGCAATAGGCTTTACAGGTATTCCCTGACCCTGAAGATATTTACGGCAGGCCGCAATACCATAATCATGGGGAATGTTCGTGTACAGGGACTCCACATCCATCGTGGCCAGTATGGTTCCCTCAGGTACTGGGCCGATGGCTGTCAGTTTGTTCAGGAGGTGGGTGGTATCCTGTATGTAGCTGGGTCTTTTACAGACAAGAGGTTTCAAGATGTTTTCCAGCCACGCCTGAGATGGGCATGGCAATGGGTTCGCGATTCGCACCACAGTATGCAAATCTCTTCATGGCCAAAATCGAAGAGGAATACCTCAATGCATGTGGCATAAAAACCATGGCCTACTTCCGCTTCATTGATGATATTTTAATCATCTGGTCCGCAAGTGAGGATGCTCTTCTCCAGTTCCACAGGAACTTCAATGTCTTCCATCCTACAATCAAATTGAAACTTCCCTACTCTCACACAGAGATTAACTTTCTGGACACCACCATATACATCAGGGGTAACAACATACAAACCTCTGTGTATCGCAAACCTACAGACCGTCCCACATACCTAAGATATGACAGTTTTCATCCTAAGCACATTAAGAACTCTATAATTTACAGCCAAGCAATAAGGTACAACCGGATTTGTTCTGACAGGATGGACAGAGACAAGCACCTGGATCGCCTTAAGAACACTTTCATTAAACAAGGTTACAGTCCTCCTATGGCTGAGGCCCAAATCAGGAAAGCCAGCAACATCCCCAGGACTGAACTCCTGAAATATAAGCAAAACCAGAAAGAGGAACGTGTCCCTTTGGTTGTAACCTACAACCCACACCTGGAAATCTTAAGGAGGATTGCTAAGGAACTACATCCCATTTTACACAAGGAACACAGACTGAGAACGATATTCCCTAAACCTCCACTCTTGTCATATCGGCAACCACACAATCTAAAACAGATGATTGTCAGGAGTTCTTTGAATAGGCCTCAACAAAACGGAACATCACCCTGCCGACAAAAAATATGTGGGACCTGCGGACACATTTACTCCACTGACAGAGTAACGATACCAGGTTCACAACAGGAGTACAGAGTACAAGGTACATTTTCCTGTGGTTCCACCAATCTGGTATATCTGATCATGTGTGCTAAATGTCCCAATGTTATGTACGTGGGAGAAACTGGACAAACTCTGCGCAAACGTATGAATGGACACAGGCACACTATTAAAGATACCAAATCTGGACTCCCAGTTGCTACACACTTTCGGTCCAACGGACACAGCATGGATGATCTTCGTGTCACTGCCCTGAAGGGTGGCTTCAAAATGTCAAATGATCGATTAATAGCAGAAACAAAATTCATAAATTGGTTCACAGCTGTGCAGAACAGTTTAAATAAGGACAACAACTTTCTATATTGGTATGAGTCTGATGATATTTGAACTTTTCTCAGCCCTTATAGCTGAACTTGTGAACTAAGAATTTACGATACCTCTGTGTCCGTCCAACTCCCAGGTATGTGAGCGGGGAGTAAACAAGAATCCTTATCTTAGCTTACAACGTCTAACCCCAGGTCGATGGTCTGTGTGAATTAAGGCATCTTAATGACATGTATTTATGCTTGAAAAAATATCTGTTTTCCCTTTTGATGTTGCATGTATATAAGCTGTCTGTACCACCAGTTTGCAAACTAACAGGATATAAGCTAGACGAAGGCTGCAAGGCCGAAAGCTTGCTTATTTTTATTCATTTTTAGTTAGCCAATAAATGGTATCATCCTGATTTAAAGCTTCTTGCTTTTACTGATGGCTAACACGGTACAATACCCTACTGCTACTACTTAATAATAAGAGTAGCTGTTATACCCGTAGTGATACCACCAGTTACAAGGACGAATATGATGACTTTTTCTGGGTACAATTGGTTACTGTATAAGTTAGAGATAGAGGCGCTCCACACAATAGCTGATACACACTCCTTGGCAACCACCTCCGCTGCTGTGACCAGGATAGATCCTCTTTACCTCTCAATAGCCAGTTAAACAATAACACAGCGGTGCATAGACTGCATGAGGTAAATTTAGCAAATAGCTAGAGCAATACCTGTGGCACAGTCTACAACTTTTTTTTTTAACGATCAGTAGTGCCCAGCCCGCTCTCGTCCCGACTAGTTTTGGCCTTTCGCCGTCATCAGGGGATACGAGAGCAGGCAGGCTCTATATATATAAAAGGATATCCTTTTATTTCTATATATATATGCTCCAGCCTGCCTGCTCTCGTATCCCCTGATGACGGCGAAAGGCCGAAACTAGTCGGGACGAGAGCGGGCTGGGCACTACTGATCGTTCATTGATGTACCATAGTACCACAAGGGTGGGAAGCGAACAATCCTGAGGGGGTCCTATACTGGCATAGGACCCTCCTGATGTAAGTGACTATACTATCTTCATATGATGTGCCGTGTTTTGGAAGAAATAAAAAGTTTTTCTGATATCCACTGAGAGAAATCCCTCTCTGCTTCTCTGTTTCTGTGCATTGAGCCATACATCCAGTGGTTTGGACTGGATTACCTGTCTGCTTGAGACAACATAATTCCTGGCGCTGTGTTACAATTGGTTACTGTAGAGTATGGATCATTGACTGTTTAATTGTCACACGACTTTTATGTAATGATAAACATTTATAGTTAATTGGGTTTGTTAGAAGAAGTAGAGTGGAATGATGTTGATGGGTTATTTTGACCATCACACTATCCCATCTCAGGATGACTGCAAAGAAGGGATGCGTGACTGTAGTTTTCTGCCAGAAGTGAAGTGACCAACCTACCACTTCAGCCCCCCCTTCCCCCCCCCCCCTCTACTCCTTTTACCATCTCCCCAAGCCATCACCAACTTATTACCACACTGTGTACACAGTATATCTACCTCTAAAAAAAAAAAAGTTGTAGACTGTGCCACAGGTATTGCTCTAGCTATTTGCTAAATTTACCTCATGCAGTCTATGCACCGCTGTCATAGGAATGGATGGCACAATTAACCCCCCCCCCAAGCCACCCATGCTGCACAAGCCAATTTCTTTGGACAATCACACATCTCTGTCCAACGCTGCACCACCCTGAACCCTGCAACTTGCTATCTGATGATCTGTCCTCACATGACAATTTTGAGGCTGTCACCCTAGTTTTCTTCCCTATTCAGACCTACAGAGTGACCCTTTCACAGGAGAGTAAAGTGGTCTTTGTGGACGGTTCTGTAAACAGAGAAGAAAATGGAGAAAACTTAGTTGGTCTTGCAGTAGTGGGCCGAAGTACATCGTAGAATAGATAAGCTTCTTCCTGCGTCATCGGCTCAAGCTGTAGATTTCATTGCTCTTTTCCTAAGCCTATCTGCTGCACGGGGTTCAATCCCTCACTGTCCCTACTGACAGTCAGTATGTTTTCCCATCATACATACATTTGCAGCTTCATGGCACCAGCAGGGTGTGGTGACAGCAACAAGGAAGCCTGTCCGTCACAAAGAGTTGCTTCTGTACTTTATAGAGGCTATCCGGGCTCCCACATGCTGGCTATTTGTAAGTGTGCAGCATACAAGTCCCCTGATATCCATGGCAATAACCTGGCAGTTCAAACAACTCAACTTGTTACAACTACAGCTCCCTCTACTGACCTGCAGTCTAGACTTACTAACTTCCCAAAAAAACTAACTTCCCCAACACAGAGATCGATAAGTGAGTGGGGGAAGCAACTCTACAAACGATGTCTACTATATGGGTAGTGTGTACCAGGTTCTGTATGTTCCATGTTATGTTCAGATTAATTGCAGTTATGACACATGGGTTTTTACATGTGTCAACAGGAGGGATGATAGCTAAAGTAGACAGAGGAATAACATCAGATGAAAAGAAACTGTTATCTTGTGAGATATTGCTTGTGAGATATTGCATCTAAAAAAATACAAATTTCCTGATTTTGATACACAGGAACAGCCCCCAGATGAGTGGGAACTGGCAGATTACCTGAGGCACGCCCGCAAGCACCAAACACGTTGTCCAGGCCCAATACCCACAGAAAAGGCAGGACAAGGTAATCAAGGAGAAGCAGTGGTTTTCCTCAAGGTGGGAGGGTCCCTACCAAGTACTTGCCAGTGCCCCTACTGCTGTCAGAATAGCTGAAAGATCAACCAGGGTTCACATAAGTTATTGTAAGAGGGTACATATGAGTCTTCCAAACCTGAATTAATTGAAGGTTCGGAGCCACATCCTGTCACGGGCACCTATATAAAGCTTCAGTTAGCCAGGGCAGAGGCAGGAACGACTGGTGGAATACTAAGGCTCAGGGTGACAGGAACATTTGCTTGAGCCCTGGTCAAAAAAGTGCTTAACGTTGGAGGTAAAAGTCAGTCATTTCCCTGCAACAGCAGCAGCCGGATCGAACCTGCTCTGGTAGGTAGGGACAAGCAATGGCAGACAGGGAAATAGGGGAGCCCGAGGGACAGGTACCTGAAAGGCCGAAACCACCAACTAGGAAAATCACCTTTTTTGAACCAGGTTGGTCTAACACCATAGAAGGACGAGGATTTTGGATAATGATGACAGTAACCATGTTTGTATTGGTTTGTTTCTGGTGGATAATAGTGAAGGTGAACTACATGAAAATTCAGTCACAAGCTAATGTACAAGAACAAACCCTAACTAGACAGGTCAGAAAACTAATCACACGGAGGACGTCCAGATATACTAACCACGGCTATGGGACAGGGGTGATTGACCTAAATGCAACCATCTCACCTGGAATGGATAATATAATGTTTAGGTTGAAATCCACTGAGATGTTTATAGAAAGTTATGGAGTTGATTACAATTTTTATTTGGGAGCAAAAGACAAACTACCTAGACTGGGTTAGGAAGATGTGTGGAAGACTACTGATTCATCTGGGTGGGAGACATCTAGTACAAAGTTAGATCCCAAAGACATAAAGCTATATGACAGAATAAGAATAAGAAAAATCGTAAATGAAGTTTGGTTAATAGTACGAAGACCTGAGGTGACAGACTCTGGCATATACAGTGGCTTGCAAAAGTATTCGCCCCCCTTGAAGATTTCCACATTTTGTCACATTACTGCCACAAACATGAATCAATTTTATTGGAATTCCACGTGAAAGACCAATACAAAGTGGTGTGCAGGTGAGAAGTGGAACGAAAATCATACATGATTCCAAACATTTTTTACAAATCAATAACTGCAAAGTGGGGTGTGCGAAATTATTCAGCCCCCTTTGGTCTGAGTGCAGTCAGTTGCCCATAGACTTTGCCTGATGAGTGCTAATGACTAAATAGAGTGCACCTGTGTGTAATCTGATGTCAGTACAAATACAGCTGCTCTGTGACGGCCTCAGAGGTTGTCTAAGAGAATCTTGGGAGCAACAACACCATGAAGTCCAAAGAACACACCAGACAGGTCAGGGATAAAGTTATTGAGAAATTTAAAGCAGGCTTAGGCTACAAAAAGATTTCCAAAGCCATGAACATCCCACGGAGCACTGTTCAAGCGATCATTCAGAAATGGAAGGAGTATGGCACAACTGTAAACCTACCAAGACAAGGCTGTCCACCTAAACTCACAGGCCGAACAAGGAGAGCGCTGATCAGAAATGTAGTCAAGATGCCCATGGTGACTCTGGACGAGCTGCAGAGATCTACAGCTCAGGTGGTGGAATCTGTCCATAGGACAACTATTAGTCGTGCACTGCACAAAGTTGCCTTTATGAAAGAGTGGCAAGAAGAAAGCCATTGTTAACAGAAAAGCATAAGAAGTCCTGTTTGCAGTTTGTCACAAGCCATGCGGGGGACACAGCAAACATGTGGAAGAAAGTGCTCTGGTCAGATGAGACCAAAATGGAACTTTTTGGCCAAAATGCAAAACGCTATGTGTGGCGGAAAACTAACACTGCACATCACTCTGAACACGCCATCCCCACTGTCAAATATGGTGGTGGCAGCATTATGCTCGGGGGGTGCTTCTCTTCAGCAGGGACAGGGAAGCTGGTAAGAGTTGATGGGAAGATGGATGGAGCCAAATACAGGGCAATATTGGTAAAAAACTTCTTGGAGTCTGCAAAACACTTGAGACTGGGGCGGAGGTTCACCTTCCAGCAGGACAACGACCCTAAACATAAAGAAAGGGCAACAAGGGAATGGTTTAAAACAAAACATATCCATGTGTTAGAATGGCCCAGTCAAAGTCCAGATGTAAATCCAATCGAGAATCTGTGGCAAGATCTGAAAACTGCTGTTCACAAACGCTGTCTATCTAATCTGACTGAGCTGCAGCTGTTTTGCAAAGAAGAATGGGCAAGGATTTCAGTCTCTAGATGTGCAAAGCTGGTAGAGACATACTTTAAAAGACTGGCAGCTGTAATTGTAGCAAAAGGTGGTTCTACAAAGTATTGACTCAGGGGGCCGAATAATTATGCACACCCCACTTTGCAGTTATTTATTTTTTAAAAATGTTTGGAATCATGTATGATTTTCATTCCACCTCTCACGTGTACACTACTTTGTATTGGGCTGTTTCGTGAAATTTCAATAAAATTGATTCATGTTTGTGGCAGTAATGTGACAAAATGTGGAAAACTTCAAGGGGGCCAAATACTTTTGCAAGCCACTGTATGTGCTCGGGGTCACGGTTCCAGGAACAGATCCCTACGTTATCATGACAATGACATTAACTGCCCGACCTAAACAGACCACCGAGCAATCCCCATTGAACAGTAATGAGAAGACAGACAGACAGACTACTGATCCATCCCCATTGAGCAGTAATAACAAGATGGATATAAGTGGCAATAAGGTCTCAGTGACAGGAGAACAGCTACCCCCTAGATTACTTCATTTATTAAAGGAGGTAGGATACAGGGGGAATCTTTGGACCACTTTGGCAACCTTTACTGCAACCCAAATTAATGTGTCTGATTGTATTGTATGTGCAGCAGCTAGACTGCAGATTGCTCTGGTTCCAATAGTAGCGAGTGGGACTGAATTAGAGTGTATGATACAGAGTATGATTAGTGTGAACCTACCACGGAACTGTACCACAGAGAGAATCCGTGTGAAAGTGTCGAGTGCACCGCAGCGTGCATTTGCTACAGCCAGCAATCTTACGTTCTATAATAGGTCTGCCCCCAGTGAACATCAAATGACTAAGTATTGTGGGGAAATATTGGAGGTAACAAATGGCAAAGGGTTGAGTTTGGGAACTAAATGGCAGTTGGAAGATACTTGGTGAACTTGTGAACCTAACAAAGCAGGATCATTATTGCCATCAGAATGGAAGGGATTGTGTGCCCCTGTCTGAATGATAGAACATGTAACTATATTGTCCTATGAGTCTTTCAAAACTTTGGTGGGTAATCAGAATCAGAATCTTTATTTCGCCAAGTGCGACCGAAGTCGAACCCGGAATTAGTTGTGGTTCACATGGCAGTGGCAACAGGCAATAGACAATAACATAAACAAGCGAGACAGTCGTAGAAAATAGCAATAATACAAGCAAGACAGGCAATAGTACAACGAGACAGGCAGTACCTGCACCTTTTTTAACGGTCTAAAAAGTAAGTTCATTGATAGAGTCCGCCCCTAGAGTACAGCTCTGCCAAGAAGAGCGCCAGGGTAATAGCTGGGTTCTTTACTGGCCTGGGCTCCAGTGTGCCTTGACCAGGCTGATTGGCTAAAAAGACCTGAAGCGACTAACGTACCGACGAGAGGCAGGAGTTCAGCAGGAGGGCTGCTTGGGGAAAAAGGTGTCCCTATGCCTGTTAGTCCTTGGGCGGATGGACCTGAATCGTCGGCCCGATGGGAGAAGCTTAAAGAAGCGGCATCCTGGGTGGGATGGGTCCTGGGAGATCCTGTTAGCCCTTGTTTTCATTCTGGTGGTGTAGAGGAGGTCTAGCGGTGGCAGAGGAGAGCCAATGATCCTTTCCGCTGAGCTCATAACTCTTCGAAGCTTATACTTGTCACTAGCGGTTGCTCTTGCATACCACACGATAATGGCGGAGCAAAGGGTAGCTTCAATAGTGGCAGTGTGGAAGCTGGACAGCAGCTCCTGAGGTATACCAAATTTTTTCAATTGGCACAGTCTCTGTTGAACCTTCGTCTGGATTTTGGAGGTGTTCTGCGCCCACCTTAGGTCGCTCGTTAGAATGTTCCTAGGAACCTAACGCTAGGGACCCTGGACACTTCAGTCTCGTTGATAAGGATTGGTTGATGTGCAGGGGGGGGGCGTCTCCTGAAGTCCAAGATCAATTCCACTGTTTTGGCTGCATTTAGGACGAGCTTGTTGTCCTCGCACCATCTGCAGATTCTCTCAGTCTCACTGCGATAATCGTGTTCCCCTGCCTCACCTATGAGCCCAATGATAGTGGTATCATCCGCAAATTTAATGACCTTTACGGAGTCCGCGGAGGAGATGCAGTTGTTGGTGTACAATGAGAACAGGAGAGGTGACAGAACACACCCCTGTGGAGCACCTGTGTTGGTCATACTCACACTGGAGAAGCAGTTGCCGAGCTTCACCCGTTGTGACCTATTTGAGAGGAAGTCCTTTACCCACGCGCAGAGTGTGGAGCCGGCTCCAAGATGTGCCAGGTTGTCGATCAGTATATTTGGGCAGATTGTATTGAATGCCGAGCTGAAGTCCAAGAACAGGATCCTAATATAGGAGTTTGGTCTTTCAAGGTGTTCTGTGATATACGCCAGACTGATGTTGATGGCATCGTCCACGGACCTGTTGGCCCTGTATGCGAACTTATGTGGATCGAGGAGGGGACTGGCGAGGTGCTTCAGGTGGGCAAGGACCAGACGTTGGAGGATCTTCATGACTATGGGGGTGAGGGCCCTAGGTCTGAAGTTGTTGAGCTCTGTGTTGCCTGGCTTTTTTGGGACCGGTATGATTGTGGCCCTTTTGAGACAGGAGGGGACACTACCTTCCGCCAGGAACCTATTAAAAAGGGAGGTGAGCGTTGGAGCCAGCTGGTCCGCGCAGGTTCTCAGGCAAGTTGGTGACACGCTGTCTGGGCCAGCTGCTTTCCTGGCATTGAGTCTGCGGAGGTGACTGAGTACATCTGCTTCCTGGACCTCTATTTGCACGAGGTCAGACTTGACCTGCGGGGAGGGCTTTGTCGAGGGTGCCGGGTTAGCCAGCTGCTTGGGATGGTGTTCAAACCGACAGTAAAACTTACTAAGTTCCTCGGCCAGTGAGGTGCTGGGGGTCGCATGCTGGGGTGGTGGTTTGAAGTTCGTAGCTGCTCTGAGGCCTTTCCACACCTCGCGTGGGTTGTTTGACTGGAGGAAGTGGCCCAGCTTGTCAGAGACTTAGCCCTCTTCGCAACACGCAATTCACGATTCAGAGCGTTCCTTGCATCCCTGAACTCGTCTGGGGTTCCGTGCTTGTGCGCCTCCTCCTTGACTTTCCGGAGGTAGCGTGGCTTGCTGTTGAACCATGGCTTGCTATTTGGGAAGATCTTGAAGGTCTTTGTCGGAACGCACATCTCCTCGCAAAAACTGATGTAGGAGGTGATGTTCTCTGCCCATTCCTCCAGGGAGGGTGCCTCTAGGGCCGCCCAGTCAGTGCAATCGAAGCAGGCCTGTAGCTCTGTCTTAGCCTCGGCTGTCCACCTGTTTACGATCTTTACGGCGGGCTTTGTAGTTTCCAGGTGCCTTCTGTAGGTGGGGATCAGGTGGATTAGGTTGTGGTCTGAGTTCCCCAGTGCAGCACCACGGTGGCCTTGTACGCATTCTTAAGGGTCGTGTAACAATGGTCCAGTGTGTTGCGGTTCCTGGTGGGGCAGGATATGTGTTGCTTGAAGCTGGGCATCTCCTGACGCAGGTTTGCGCTATTAAAGTCTCCAAGGATGATGAAGAGGGCCTCTGGGAAGGCAGTTTCCCACTTGATGATGCTGTAGCTGAGTGCACTCAGGACATTCTTTGTGTTTGCGTCAGGGGGAATATAGACCCCAAAGAATACGATTGAGGTGAACTCCCTGGGGGAATACTGAGGCCTGCAGTTTATGGCTATAAACTCCACATCAGGGGAGAATATTATACTGAGAGTGGTGGTATTGGAGCACCAGGTGGTGTTAACTTAGAAGCATATGCCTCCGCCTTTTCTCTTCCCAGACAGTGCTTGGTCGGGGTCTGCGCGGAGGAGGTCATAGCCTGGCACCCCAATGGAGTTGTCAGGAATACCGTCATTCAACCAGGTCTCGGTAAAGCAGAGAACCGGGAGAACCAGGCATACCGGAGTAAAAGAGAGGCACCAAAAGGGAGTTTGGACCCACATGTGTATATTGATGCGATAGGGGATCCACGAGGTGTGCCAGATGAATTCAAAGCTAGAAACCAAATCGCTGCAGGTTTTGAATCAATCTTTCTCTGGCCATCGATTAACAAAAACATGGATTGGATTAATTATATTTACTGTAATCAGCAAAGATTTGTTAATTATACTAGAGATGGTATCGAAGGTTTAGCAGAACAACGGAGAGCAACATCACTGACAGCGTTGCAGAATAGAATTGCATTAGATATGTTGTTGGCAGAAAAAGGTGGTGTATGTGAATTTTTTGGGGAACAATGTTGTACCTACAATCCAGATAACACGTCCCCTGATGGAAAAGTGATAGTGGCTCTTCAGCAGTTAAAAGACCTATCTGAAGAGCTAAAACGAAACTCAGGTGTTTCGAACCCAATAACAGACTGGTCACAGAACTGGTTTGGAAGCTGGGCCTCATTTTTTCAGAGTTTTTGTATCGCATTCCTAACTGTTCTGATAGTATTGTTCCTGTTAGCCTGCTGCATTTTTCCAATGTTGAGAACATTTTTTGCAAGGTTAATGGACAAACATATGAGTACTGCTATGTGTGCAGCTTTAGCACAACATGATGAAGGATTATACGGCGATCAGGGAGGAGATTGTGATAGTATGGTTGAAGGGGATGACCAGGCCAACGTGTAAGGCAGTGCTTCAGCTCACGGCCATTTTTTTAGTAAATATTTTTACACACGCACGCACGCACGCACGCACGCACGCACGCACACACACACACACACACACACACTTAATTATAACCTGGAGGGAAATGTGGAAAGAATTAATGAAGGTTTTATAATTAATTGTGTGTATGCTTTTTATATTCCTATGCTGCTAATATAATCATTCTAAATATAATCAAGCCAGCGTGCTAGAGTGAAGCCTTAGGAATATGATTATAGTATTGCTTTAAGAATCGTCACAATGTAACCAAATGAACGTGGATTTAGAATTCAGTTACTGTGTTCAAGCTTTTTTCCTACAGAGTGACCTTCCACCCCCCCCCCCCCCCCCTCCCTTCCAGAGGACAAGGGAGGACCTGGGAAGCAGTCTGAACTAGATCACGGGGCTAGGACATTTTCAGGAAAAGAAACTCTAAAGTTATCATTGCTGCAGCCACAGCCCGGAGGTGGGAATAAAGTTAAGGACCTTTGAATGACACGATGAACCCACCCAGGCAGGAGGTGAAAGCTATCATTTGCTGGTGTTGATTGGACTGCTACAGAAAGACTGCCTAGGGGGAGGAATATATTAATTGGGATATAAAAAGGGAATATAGACAAAAGACTTTCACTTTTCCTTGTCGGTGAGGGTTGCAATTAGACTTGCTGTCTTTGTATGCTGGCATATGGAAAAGTCCTCAGCTGAGTAAATGAAGATTCTACTTTCATTGGCACAAAGAGGAGGGTTACCGGAGTGAGTTAATTTCTTTTAACAGAACCTAACATTGAACGTAGCTTTTTTGGTGGCTATAACCTCAGCCAGAAGGATAGGAGATATCCATGCTTTATCGATTAAAGATCCCTACATTATAATTCATTCCAATAGAGTAGCTTGAAAACCCAATCCAGCCTATCTTCCCAAGGTTTCTTCAGCCTTCCCATCAGACTCTGGAAATAGTTTTACCCTCCTTCGCTACTAATCCACAGAATGATAGAGAGGAGCAGTGGAGTAAACTAGATGTAAGGAGAGCTATCAGGGATGCTCGGATGTGCCTCATCCACAAATTCGGCAATCCGCGTGGTTGCAAAAAAAAAATCCGCATTCGGCCCCGCCGCATGCGGATTTTCGTCCGCGTCCACGCAACCACGCGGATTTTCTGCCGTGAATGGCGTAATCACGCGTGGATTCCCGCCCGGAGGCGGATTTTCTTTTAACGTTAATAACAAAGCCCTCATACATGCTACAATCCCCCAAATTGCATGGATTATCGAGGTGATAAGGGGCAACATAACTTCAACATAAAAAATTCCAAAACATTTTTTTTTTCTAGAGAAAATGGATTTTTAAGTGAAATCAACACTTTAAATGGGGCTATTAATTGGTAATAAGTGGTTTTAAAAAGGGAGATACGCGTTAAGCAGTCAAAGAGGTGAAGGCGAGTTCCAATGGCACTTGGCGGCGAAGGTACCACTGTAGGAGGATGAGTGGCTGACGCCAAAAAGGCCCCAGAGAGGTTTTTGTAATTTTTTTTTTGGTTTTTTTTGCAGCAATTAGCAATGATATCGCAGCAGAGTTGTCAGTGGACACGGGCAGTGTGAACGCAGAGTGCAGTGGTGGTAGCGACTGAGTCAGGAGAAGGACTATGCGGGCGGTCAGTTCAGCAGCACAGAAGGACCATGGCAACATACTGGTAGTAGTAGTAGCAGCACAGCGTCATAGTGCTGGCCAAAAAATTAAATGCACCCGGTGACCCGGGCAGTGTGAACGCAGACAGAGTACATTGGTGGAAGCGAGTGAGTCAGGAGGAGGAGGACAATGCCGGCGGTCAATTCAGCAGCACAGAAGGACCATGGCAACATACTGGTGGTAGTAGTAGCAGCACAGCGTCATAGTGCTGGCCAAAAAATTAAATGCACCCGGTGACCCGGGCAGTGATAACGCAGACAGAGTACATTGGTGGAAGCGACTGAGTCAGGAGGAGGAGGACAATGCGGGCGGTCAGTTCAGCAGCAGCAGCACAGAAGGACCATGCCAACATACTGGTGGTAGTAGTAGCAGCACAGCGTCATAGTGCTGGCCAAAAAATTAAATGCACCCGGTGACCCGGGCAGTGTGAACGCAGACAGAGTACATTGGTGGAAGCGAGTGAGTCAGGAGGAGGAGGACAATGCCGGCGGTCAATTCAGCAGCACAGAAGGACCATGGCAACATACTGGTGGTAGTAGTAGCAGCACAGCGTCATAGTGCTGGCCAAAAAATTAAATGCACCCGGTGACCCGGGCAGTGATAACGCAGAGTGCATTGGTGGTACCGTGGTAGCGACTGAGTTAGGAGGAGGAGGAGGACAAAGCGGGCGTTCAGTTCAGCAGCAGCAGCAGCACAGAAGGACCATGGCAACATACTGGTGGTAGTAGTAGCAGCACAGCGTCATAGTGCTGGCCAAAAAATTAAATGCACTTGGTGACCCGGGCAGTGATAACACAGACAGAGTACATTGGTGGAAGCGACTGAGTCAGGAGGAGGAGGACAATGCGGGCGGTCAGTTCAGCAGCAGCAGCACAGAAGGACCATGCCAACTTACTGGTGGTAGTAGTAGCAGCACAGCGTCATAGTGCTGGCCAAAAAATTAAATGCACCCGGTGACCCGGGCAGTGTGAACGCAGACAGAGTACAATGGTGGAAGCGACTGAGTCAGGAGGAGGAGGACAATGCGGGTGGTCAGTTCAACAGCACAGAAGGACCATGGCAACATACTGGTGGTAGTAGTAGTAGCACAGCGTCATAGTGCTGGCCAAAAAATTAAATGCACCCAGTGACCCGGGCAGTGTGAACGCAGAGTGTAGTAGCGACTGAGTCAGAAGGACAAAGCGGGCGGTCAGTTCAGCAGCTCAGAAGGAGGACCATGGCAACTTACTGGTAGTAGTACCATAACACCAAAAAATTAACCAAGGTAGGCACTAGGTAGGTAGTAACTGTCTTTATAAAGGCAGGCATAGTTAACAACAGCACATGCAGCAGCCACTTCATTTCCCCCTGTGTCCGACAATAGGGGCCAGGAACTCACCTTCCACCCAAGCCTGGTTGATTTTCAGGTAGGTGAGTTTGTCCACAGAGGCGTGGGAGAGCCGAGAGCGCTTCTCTGTGACCACGCCACCGGCCACACTAAAGCATCTCTCTGAGAGGACACTGGAAGGAGGGCAGGATAGGAGTTCCAGGGCGTACTGGGAAAGCTCGCTCCAGATGTCCAGTCTCTTGACCCAGTACTCCAAGGGGTCCACGGGGCTGTCGGTGTCATTGAGCCCGCTGGATGACCCCATATAGTCAGACACCATGGTGGTCAGTCGTTGCTTGTGCTGGTTGGTGGTGGATGCTGTGGCTGGCACCTCTGTTCTGGGCTGCTGCACTGCATACAGGCTCTTGCTTAGGCTCTTCAGGTCTCCGGGGCGCCAGTTGCTGCTGCTGCTGCTGGTGGTTGTTGTGCTGCTAGTGGCAATGGCAGGCACCTCTTGCTGGCTTGGCAGAGCAGTTACAGTGGGGGTGGAAGGCTGGGGGAATGCTTCCAGTAGTCTGCGCACAAGGGCCTCCTTCAACTCCCTTGTGCGTTGCTCGGTGGTGGATGGCGTCATTAAGTCTCCCAGCTTCCCCTTCAGACGGGGAACAAGCATCAAGGTAATCCAGATGTCCTCCCTTGAACGCATCTGGATCACCCGGGGGTCCCTGCGAAGGCAGCGCAACATGTGCACAGCCATGGGAAACAAGTGGGCCCTGCCAGCAAGATCTTCCTCGTCCTCGCCATTGTCCCATAACGCATGCCTGTCCTCTTCCTGTGCCATGTCGTTGTCCTCCTCAAACCGCCATCTACGTACAACGCCTGCTGCACTCTGCTCCTCCTCCTCATTCAGGTTAGGGACCTCCAACTCTTCCACTACCTGCTGTGAGCCCTCCTCTGAGCTGGACTGTGCTGCCACCTGCTCCTGTTCTTCCAACTGCCTCAGGGCTTCATCCCCACGCTCAATTAAATTGTCCATTGCCTGCTCCAGTAGACAAACCAAGGGCACCCACTGGCACACAGAGGCCCGCTCCTCACTGACCATCTTGGTTGCCTCCAGGAAGGGACTCAGCACCAGGCATACTTGCTGAGTGGCAGTAATCATGGGGACTTGCTGGTTGCTGGGGACACTTGGGTCTAGCATGTAGGCCCTAAGAGCCAGCCTGTGCTGACACAGCCGCTCCAACATGGCCAGAGTCGAATTCCAGCGAACTGGCATGTCGATGATCATCCGGTGTTGTGGCCTTCCATACTGCTGCTGTAAGGTGGACAAGAGTGCAGAGGCAGTGGCTGACAGGCGGAAAATGCGTACCACCGCCCGGGCATCCTGCAGCAGCTCGCTCATCCCCTGGTAGGTGCGCAAGAAGCGCTGCACCACAAGATTGAGCACGTGGGCCAAGCAGGGGATGTGCTGGAGGTTTCCCTGCTGCATTGTTGCCACCAGGTTGGCCCCGTTATCGGCTGCCACATACCCCACTTCCAGGCCTCTGGGGGTCAGCCACCTCCGCTCCTGCTTCCTGAGGGCGGCCAGGACGTTGGTGGCCGTAAGCCTCTCCTTCCCTAGGGTCACCAATTTTAAAAGGGCTTGGCAGTGCCGAGGCTTGGCGCTGCTGCTGCCGAGGCGGGCTTGCTTTCCGGGTGCAGAGGGAGTGTCGTGACAGGACCCTTCTGCATCCCCCCTGATCCCGCGTGGTGGCACCACTAGCTGGGCTAATGCGCTCTTGTCCTCCCTCCCTTCCATCAGTGTCACCCAGTGGGCCCTAAAGGACAGGTAGCGACCTGTCCCAAATCTGCTACTCCACGAGTCCATGGTCACGTGGACCCGCTTGCCCACAGAGTAGTCCAGGGAACGGGCCACGTTTTCCACCGCAAACTTGTGGAGTGCTGGGATTGCGCTCCTGCTGAAATAGTGGCGACTGGGGACTTGCCACTCGGGGATGCCAAATTGGAGCAGCGTCCGCATGGCGCTCCCCTCCTGCACCAGGGAGTAGGGAAGCAGCTGTGATGCCATGGCCCGGGCCAGCAAGCCATTTAGTTTGCGGATACGCCTGTGGCTTGGAGGCAGAGGCTTGGTCAGACCCTGAAAGGTGTCGCTCAGCAGGGTCTGACGACGCTGGGATGCAGGGGAGACAGAGGAGAGAAACGAACACTGGCTGCCAGCCTCAATGTCTGTGTCCTGAGTAGCCGAGGTGGAAGAGCGCTTGCGTGCTACTACTGCTGCTGCTGTGGGGGATTCACGACCCTGAGGGAGGGATGATGCTGCTGCGCTGGTGGGCCTTCTGCACTCAGGAACCCCTGCCAGCAGTGCCTGCTTCCTCTTAAAGTCCGCATACTCGCGGCAGTGGCGGCTTCTCAGGTGGCCCTGGAGGGATGAGGTACCCATCTTGCTCAGACTTTTCCCACGGCTCAATCTTTTGCTGCATAACCTGCACACCGCATACCTTTTGTCATCAGTACATTCCTCAAAGCAATCCCACACTGGTGACTTTAATTTACTGCGGCCCCCACTAGCAGAGGGTGCAGCGGAACAATGTGTGGTAGTAGTTGCCGGGGGTTGCATGGTGGTGGTGCCGGCTGAAGCAGTGTCCTGTCTACTTCCTCCACGCCCACTGCTGCCGATGCCCCTGCCCCTGCCTGACATATGGCGATATCCTTGCCTAGGCCGAGGTGACTCGTCATCCTGCTCTGCCTCTGACCATTCTTCCACGGACTCAGCAGGCTGCACATAGTTAGGGTCCACAACGTCGTCATCATCAGCAGCATCATCATAATCCAGCTCTTCCTCTGACTCCCCCGCCTCCTCTTCTGTCCCTACATCCCCAGACACAGACCCCTCTTCTTCATCACCAGAACTCAACAACGCTTGTGATTGTGGCCCGATCTCAATCTCTGCTACATCAGTCCCCAGTAAGTCCTGAGCTTCTTGCATCAGCAGGTTCCCAGAAGCCGGACTGAGGGACAGAACGCTGTCATCCTGGGAGGGCTGCTGACCAGTGGGGGCTGGGGTGGATGTCACAACAATCGTGGGACGTTGGCTGCTGCTGCTGCTGCTGCTTGGAGTGGTGCTCACAGTAGAGGTCTGGGAGGAAGTCATGATGTCCATGAGTACGTCAGGTTCCATTTGCTCAACCACCACACGGGGACCAGAAACTTTAAAATATTTGGACAATGGCGTCTGCTGACTCGGCCCAGGCTTTGCTGCCCCCCTTTCTGCTGCATCACGACCACGTACAGCTGGGCGTCCTCTCCCTGGACGTGGAGCAGTCCCAGAAGTGGCTGAGGCAATTGAACTCCCTTTCCTCTCACCCCGCGAAACCCTGCCAGACATGTTGCTAGTAATGAATCACTGGATGCAGTGGGCACAGTACAAGGTCACTGAAGGATGCACCAGGCACAGTACAATGGCACTGAAGGATGCACTGGGCACAGTACAAGATCACTGAAGGATGCAGTGGGCACAGCAGTGGGCACTGGATATACAACTAGGTCACTGAAGGATGCAGTGGGCACAGTACAAGGTCACTGAAGGATGCAGTGGGCACAGCAGTAGGCACTGGATATACAACTAGGTCACTGAAGGATGCAGTGGGCACAGTACAAGGTCACTGAAGGATGCAGTGGGCACAGTACAAGGTCACTGAAGGATGCAGTGGGCACAGCAGTGGGCACTGGATATACAACTAGGTCACTGAAGGATGCAGTGGGCACAGTACAAGGTCACTGAAGGATGCAGTGGGCACAGTACAAGGTCACTGAAGGATGCAGTGGGCACAGCAGTGGGCACTGGATATACAACTAGGTCACTGAAGGATGCAGTGGGCACAGTACAAGGTCACTGAAGGATGCAGTGGGCACAGCAGTGGGCACTGGATATACAACTAGGTCACTGAAGGATGCAGTGGGCACAGTACAAGGTCACTGAAGGATGCAGTGGGCACAGCTGTGGGCACTGGATATACAACTAGGTCACTGAAGGATGCAGTGGGCACAGTACAAGGTCACTGAAGGATGCAGTGGGCACAGTACAAGGTCACTGAAGGATGCAGTGGGCACAGCAGTGGGCACTGGATATACAACTAGGTCACTGAAGGATGCAGTGGGCACAGTACAAGGTCACTGAAGGATGCAGTGGGCACAGTACAAGGTCACTGAAGGATGCAGTGGGCACAGCAGTGGGCACTGGATATACAACTAGGTCACTGAAGGATGCAGTGGGCACAGTACAAGGTCACTGAAGGATGCAGTGGGCACAGTACAAGGTCACTGAAGGATGCAGTGGGCACAGTACAAGGTCACTGAAGGATGCAGTGGGCACAGTACAAGGTCACTGAAGGATGCAGTGGGCACAGCAGTGGGCACTGGATATACAACTAGGTCACTGAAGGATGCAGTGGGCACAGTACAAGGTCACTGAAGGATGCAGTGGGCACAGCAGTGGGCACTGGATATACAACTAGGTCACTGAAGGATGCAGTGGGCACAGTACAAGGTCACTGAAGGATGCAGTGGGCACAGCAGTGGGCACTGGATATACAACTAGGTCACTGAAGGATGCAGTGGGCACAGTACAAGGTCACTGAAGGATGCAGTGGGCACAGCAGTGGGCACTGGATATACAACTAGGTCACTGAAGGATGCAGTGGGCACAGTACAAGGTCACTGAAGGATGCAGTGGGCACAGCAGTGGGCACTGGATATACAACTAGGTCACTGAAGGATGCAGTGGGCACAGTACAAGGTCACTGAAGGATGCAGTGGGCACAGTACAAGGTCACTGAAGGATGCAGTGGGCACAGCAGTGGGCACTGGATATACAACTAGGTCACTGAAGGATGCAGTGGGCACAGTACAAGGTCACTGAAGGATGCAGTGGGCACAGTACAAGGTCACTGAAGGATGCAGTGGGCACAGCAGTGGGCACTGGATATACAACTAGGTCACTGAAGGATGCAGTGGGCACAGTACAAGGTCACTGAAGGATGCAGTGGGCACAGTACAAGGTCACTGAAGGATGCAGTGGGCACAGCAGTGGGCACTGGATATACAAGTAGGTCACTGAAGGATGCAGTGGGCACAGTACAAGGTCACTGAAGGATGCAGTGGGCACAGTACAAGGTCACTGAAGGATGCAGTGGGCACAGCAGTGGGCACTGGATATACAACTAGGTCACTGAAGGATGCAGTGGGCACAGTACAAGGTCACTGAAGGATGCAGTGGGCACAGCAGTGGGCACTGGATATACAACTAGGTCACTGAAGGATGCAGTGGGCACAGTACAAGGTCACTGAAGGATGCAGTGGGCACAGCAGTGGGCACTGGATATACAACTAGGTCACTGAAGGATGCAGTGGGCACAGTACAAGGTCACTGAAGGATGCAGTGGGCACAGTACAAGGTCACTGAAGGATGCAGTGGGCACAGCAGTGGGCACTGGATATACAACTAGGTCACTGAAGGATGCAGTGGGCACAGCACAAGGTCACTGAAGGATGCAGTGGGCACAGTACAAGGTCACTGAAGGATGCAGTGGGCACAGCAGTGGGCACTGGATATACAACTAGGTCACTGAAGGATGCAGTGGGCACAGTACAAGGTCACTGAAGGATGCAGTGGGCACAGCAGTGGGCACTGGATATACAACTAGGTCACTGAAGGATGCAGTGGGCACAGTACAAGGTCACTGAAGGATGCAGTGGGCACAGTACAAGGTCACTGAAGGATGCAGTGGGCACAGCAGTGGGCACTGGATATACAACTAGGTCACTGAAGGATGCAGTGGGCACAGTACAAGGTCACTGAAGGAGGCAGTGGGCACAGTACAAGGTCACGGAAGGATGCAGTGGGCACAGCAGTGGGCACTGGATATACAACTAGGTCACTGAAGGATGCAGTGGGCACAGTACAAGGTCACTGAAGGATGCAGTGGGCACAGCAGTGGGCACTGGATATACAACTAGGTCACTGAAGGATGCAGTGGGCACAGTACAAGGTCACTGAAGGATGCAGTGGGCACAGCAGTGGGCACTGGATATACAACTAGGTCACTGAAGGATGCAGTGGGCACAGTACAAGGTCACTGAAGGATGCAGTGGGCACAGCAGTGGGCACTGGATATACAACTAGGTCACTGAAGGATGCAGTGGGCACAGTACAAGGTCACTGAAGGATGCAGTGGGCACAGCAGTGGGCACTGGATATACAACTAGGTCACTGAAGGATGCAGTGGGCACAGTACAAGGTCACTGAAGGATGCAGTGGGCACAGCAGTGGGCACTGGATATACAACTAGGTCACTGAAGGATGCAGTGGGCACAGTACAAGGTCACTGAAGGATGCAGTGGGCACAGCAGTGGGCACTGGATATACAACTAGGTCACTGAAGGATGCAGTGGGCACAGTACAAGGTCACTGAAGGATGCAGTGGGCACAGTACAAGGTCACTGAAGGATGCAGTGGGCACAGCAGTGGGCACTGGATATACAACTAGGTCACTGAAGGATGCAGTGGGCACAGTACAAGGTCACTGAAGGATGCAGTGGGCACAGCAGTGGGCACTGGATATACAACTAGGTCACTGAAGGATGCAGTGGGCACAGTACAAGGTCACTGAAGGATGCAGTGGGCACAGCAGTGGGCACTGGATATACAACTAGGTCACTGAAGGATGCAGTGGGCGCAGTACAAGGTCACTGAAGGATGCAGTGGGCACAGCAGTGGGCACTGGATATACAACTAGGTCACTGAAGGATGCAGTGGGCACAGTACAAGGTCACTGAAGGATGCAGTGGGCACAGCAGTGGGCACTGGATATACAACTAGGTCACTGAAGGATGCAGTGGGCACACAAGGATGTCACACTGTGTAATGCGATGCTCATATGCCAGCGAGCGAGCAGTGGGCACTGGGCACGGCACAAGGTCACTGACAGAATGAATGAATAGCGCTGGCAGAGAGTGGCGGCGCCGGCGGTGTGACTGGCTGCCTGCAAATAGTACAAGTGTATAACTGTCACTGGAATATGCAAGTGAACACTGCAGCTGCACTAACGTGCCTGCCTGCACTACACACAGATAATCCCCACTCCCACTACACTGACTACACTGCAGCACTGAACCTGCCTGCACTACAAACAGTTAAATAATCACTAGACTCCCACACTCCCACTACACTACACTGACTACAACTAACTACAGCAATCACTCACTGACTAGCTAACTGTGTACAGTATAAGAGCAGTGTTAGCAAAAAAAACGCTTTGTTTTTAACACAATAAATGCACTTGCTCAAACAACAATGGCCTGGAGATAATCCTCTCAGCACCACAGTCTAGCAAGGACAGAGCTTTTCCATCATGGCCGCCGCTTTATATTCAGGAGGGGAGGGCATAGCTCCCCTCCTGTGATTGGTTGCTAGAGCCTGGCTGGGGCACTCTGATTGGCCTGCAATGTGTCACTTCCGCATAGTTTGACGCATTTCCGCAAACCACGACTTCAGCACCGGGTTTCACGAGCGTGAATGCGGATTTCTGTCCGCATTCACGCGAAGCCGAAGTAGATTTTCGTGGTTGAAAATCTATTCACGGCTTAGCGTGTCCGAGGCGGAATGCGTCAAAATGGTCGTGAATCCACGCGTAAGCGTGATCACGACCTGGCGGTGAGCACCACTGAGAGCTATTATGGTATACCTGGAAAGGACAGCTCAGTGGAGGAGATCTAGTCACCTATTTGTTTCTTATACGGGGGCATCAAAGGGATTATAAGCTTCCAAGGGTACGATGGCTAGATGGGGAAAGGAGCTTATTAGCTGGGCCTACAAGGATTCAGACAGAGCAGTTTCCTCCAAGGTTACAGCACATTCACTCGATCTCTGACAACATCTTGGGCGGAAAGATCAGGAGCATCCCTGGAGCAAATATGCAAGGTGGCAACCTGGTCTTCACATACAACATTCATAAAGCACTACAGAGTAGAAACACTGTCAAGCCAGGACCAAAGTTTTGGCCGGAAAGTTTTACAAGCCATCATTCCTCCCTAAGGTAAATTTCTCGCTGGTCTCAGCAGCAGCCATCCTGGAGGACGATGGGAGAAAGTCCCTGTAATGATCCGCTCAGCTGGCTGCACAGGCAGACAGCTGTTTGACCATTCCTTAAGTCTGTGGGATACAAGTCTCTGGATAATAGACCTGTCTGTGCTTTGCAAGCTTCAGACCTGCTCTGCTGCTGAGGGATTTGCATACACTTGTTATGCAAATCGCCGAGCTGCCTCCTTTGAAGGCAGGCAGTATAAAAGCCAGGTTTTCCCACAGGTTTTTTAGCAACAATAGCAAGGCTGACACACCAGGAGTGTATTAACAAACCATCATGACCAGCGAAGGTCATGATGGTTTGTTAATACACTCCTGGAGTGTCAGCCTTGCTATTGTTACTAAAAAATATCTTAGAGTAATCCTGGGGACTGCATTAGGCACCCCTCTAGTACAGTTAGGTTGTATTATTTGTACTGCCTGTTCTGTCTTCTGTTGTCCTTGCGATTGCACGGTCGCCAGCGGTTGGCGATGGTGAATCGTTCTATCCTGAACCTGGATCACACTTGCTCTGGTGGAAAGAGCAGTGGATCCTGCTAAGCTCTGTTCCTGTACTTGGATCGCACTCGCTCTGGCGGAAAGAGCAGTAGATCCTGCTAAGCTCTGTTCCTGTACTTGGATCGCACTCGCTCTGGCGGAAAGAGCAGTGGATCCTACTAAGCTCTGTTGCTGTACTTGGATCGCACTCGCTCTGGCGGAAAGAGCAGTGGATCCTACTAAGCTCTGTTGCTGTACTTAGATCGCACTCGCTCTGGCGAAAGAGCAGTGGATCCTCCCTGTCCTGTCCCTGAACCCGGATCGCACTCGCTCTAGTGGTAGCAGCGGTGGTTCCTTTTGTACTCTGTCTGGGAGTGTAGGCCAGAGCTGCGGTTGCTGCTGGCTGCTCCTTCACTCTGTCTTGTCTGATACGAACGCTTGCTGTAGGCTGGGTGGGGTAACCGTTAAGCAAGCGTTCGCGTTCTCTATTTCATGTTTGTGGGCCGTTGGTTAGTTAGGGTGGCGTGCTTGTCTCTGTTGCGCTTAACGTGCGGAGACCGCGCCGTGAATGCGTTCGCTGTTGAGAATGAGTGCGATGTACGCGTTTAGTTAGCGTTTGTTATTTTTCCTTATTTTCTCATTGTTATTTGCTGTGCCTTTGCTACTCTCGTGCTCTGTCTTGCTCTGTCTTGTGTCACTTCTGGCAATCGTCTCTCTCGCGATTGCGTTCCCACTTTGTTTCTGCTGTTGTGTGTGCACCGTCGCGGGTTGGCAACTAGATTGGTGCTCACATTCTGTCCCTGTGCTCATTCTCATTCGCAATCGCTTCTCTTGCAATTGCGTTCTCACTGGGTCTTCATGTGTGTGTGTCCATCGTCGCTGGGTGGCGGCTAGTTTGGTGGACACACATACATCCGGTCTCTGTGTGTCACGGTCAGTTACCTGTTCAGGCGAGGCGGCTGGCACATACGGGTGCTGGCAGTCATCCTGGGGGGTCTCGGCGGGCTTCCTCATGGGGCGGCCTGTCGGTGCTCTCCAGCGCGCGTTGCGTTGCACGACGTAAGCATTGGCGTATCAAGACGCGGATGTGAGCGTTGTGCGCGCGCGCAAGGGGTGAACTATTTTATGCATGTCTCTGGTTGTTGTGCGCGCGTGTGTGCGCACGTGCGCGTGTGTGTGTTTGCGCATGCTCGTGTGCGCATGCGCGCATTTCACGTAGCGCTGCGTGCGTGTGACGCGCGACGCTGTGTGCGCGTGACGCGTTGCGCAGTGCGCGCCAAACGGCCTATAAAAGCCTGGAGAGTGCAACACTGCGGTGCTGTAGTATTGCAGCAAGTTTGCACTCCTGTGACGTGACTTTGAGTCTGCCCGTTTACTTGTTCCTGATTACTGATGCTGAACCTGGCTTGTCTGATTACCTGCTCTGGCTTTGACTTCTGCTTCGTCCGACTACCTGCTTTGTTGCTGACCCCGGCCCGTCTGAGAATCTGATTTGTTACCGACCCATTGCCTGTCCGAGAACCTGCACTGTTGCCGACCTCTGCCTGTTTACCTGCTTACCTGCTCACTGGAATCCAGTCTGTTCCTGCTACCAACTACAAGCTGAGTTCTTGCACTACCCGACTCAGCCTGCGGGGGCGCTTCAGTTCCAGTGTGGTCCCGCCATCGGTTCTGTTAGCGCTCCTGCCCTTTGTTCACTGGCCGCCTCTGTACCCATTCCAGGGCTACCAGTTAATAAGTCGCAGGGGTTGCTGTCCTCAGCACATCGGTCTCCTCCCATCAAGGTACGTGACAGAATACTACAGCCAAGAGATGGAGACCGCTGAGGCAGCAAATGTGCTGGGTACCCTGTGCAAACAAATATCAGCATTAACGGAAGCTATCAAGGAGCTGCAAGCTGGCCATATACAATTGGAAGGCCGAATTAATGCTATGGCTAGTAGCAACCCTCCTGTAACCTCTCCTCCCGCTCCAGCAGTTTCCCCCAATCCAGCTCCAGCGGACTCTGCATCTGGATCTACCCTGCCTGCCCCGGAACCACGTGCACCGCTCCCGGAACGCTTTAATGGTGACCGATCCAAGTTCCGAGCTTTTCAGCACTCCTGCCAGTTATTTTTTGCTTTGCAACCTCGCACCTTCACCGAGGAATCAACTAAGGTGGGGTTTGTGATATCGTTACTCCAGGGTGAACCCCAAGCTTGGGCCCATCAATTAATGGATCAAAAACATGCATCACTGGCTACGCTCCAACTATTTTTTGAAACCATGGCGGTGCTATATGATGATCCTCAACGCTGTACCACGGCCGAGTCAGCCCTTCATAATCTGCGGCAGGGACGTCGGGCCGTGGAAGAATATACCTCTGAGTTCCGCCAGTGGGCACCCGACACGAACTGGAATGAGTCTGCACTTAAATTTCAATATAGAATGGGACTCTCGGATTACATCAAAGATGAACTAGCTCGTACCGGCACCCCAGCAACCCTAGATGAGCGTATACTCACAGCTATCCAGATAGATAGACGTCATCGAGAGCGGCAGATGGAAAAAGTCGGTAATCCCACCAATCGATCTATCTGGGTTCCTAGTGTTCCTGTTTCCACACCTGCTAGTTCACCTCAGCCTGACCAACCTGAACCGATGCAACTGGGAATTATTCGACCTGCTCTTTCTAATGAAGAAAGAACAAGAAGACGACAACAGCATCTGTGCTTTTATTGTGGCGGATCTGGTCACTTCATCAACAGCTGTCCAGTACGGCCATCTGGTAAGGGAGTTTCTACCCGTTTCCGAAAACCAGGTTTTTCCAACTCAGTATCTAACCATTTCTCTATCCCTGTTTGTTTCCAGCTGCCCGGAAGAATCCTTGAAACCACAGCTATCCTCGACTCAGGAGCATGCAGTTGTTTTATGGACATTCATTTTGCCACTACCCATCAGATACCAGTGCAAGACAAGAAAGAGCCTCTTCATATTCATCTGGCTGATGGAACCACCATCAGCTCTGGACCCGTTTTTAAGGAATCAGTCCCAATCAACACTTCCATATGTAATCAGCATTGTGAACTTCTCAAGTTTGATCTGGTTTCATCTCCAGTATGTCCTGTAATTTTGGGGTTACCTTGGCTCAGGGCCCACAATCCAACTATAGACTGGTCTTTAGGCTCAATCTCCTTCAACTCGGTTTATTGTGGCAGTTGTTGCTTTTCTGCAGAGGGCTCATTATCATTACCCACTGGCTCATTATTATGTACATCATCTCTACAAGAAATCATTCCAAAACAGTATCACGCATTCTTGGATGTATTCGATAAAAAGAAGGCCGATCAATTACCTCTACATCGGCAATATGACTGCCCTATAGATTTACAACCAGGAGCAGCAATTCCATTTGGAAGAATGTTTCCACTCTCTGAACCGGAACAAGAAGTTCTCAAGCAGTACATTGAGGATAATTTAAAAAAAGGCTTCATTCGTCCCTCAGCCTCTCCTGCCGGCGCGGGAATTTTTTGTTGTTGAAAAAAAGATAAGTCATTACGTCCATGCATTGACTATCGTGAGCTGAACAAGGTTACAATTAAGAATAGATATCTACTGCCACTAGTTCCAGAGCTCTTTCAAAAGTTACGTGAAGCAAAAGTTTTTACCAAGCTGGATCTCAGGGGCGCACATAACTTGGTCAGGATTCGAAGGGGAGACGAATGGAAGACAGCCTTCAGATGTCGTTTTGGTCACTTCGAATACTTAGTCATGCCTTTTGGTCTATGCAATGCGCCAGCTACATTTCAATACTTCATTAATGATGTTCTTAGAGAATTCATCGACCACTTTATCATCGTGTATTTGGATGATATTCTAGTATTTTCCCCGTCCCTAGAAGTTCACAGAACTCAAGTTTGTCAAGTATTAAATCAGTTAAGAGTAAACAACCTGTATGTGAAAGCGGAGAAATGCGAATTTGAGAAGCAAGTCATACAGTTCCTTGGTCTCATCATTTCATCTGAAGGATTCACCATGGACCCACAGAAGATCCAATCAATCCTTGACTGGCCGGTTCCTAATAATAAGAAGGCAGTACAAAGATTTGTGGGTTTCGCAAATTTTTATCGCAGGTTCATAAAGAATTTTTCTGCAATCATTTTACCTATTACACAGCTCACTCGCCAACAGGCGCAGTTTCACTGGTCCACAAAGGCACAAGCTGCCTTTGATCTATTAAAGCAGCAGTTCACCTCCGCTCCAATCCTGAAACATCCTGATCCAGAGTTACCCTACATCTTGGAGGTAGATGCATCAGAATCAGCTGTTGGTGCAGTATTGTCACAGAGACATGGTCCCAAGGCATTGCTTCATCCAGTGGCATTTTTCTCGAGGAAACTTACAGAAACAGAGAGGAACTACGATGTAGGTGATAGAGAGCTTTTAGCGATCAAGATGGCATTGGAGGAGTGGAGGTATCTATTGGAGGGTGCTACTCACACAATCCTGATATTCACGGATCATAGGAACCTGGAGTACCTAAAGACGGCTAAGAGACTCAACCCCAGACAAGCCAGATGGGCATTATATTTTTCTCGATTTTCATTTCACATTACCTACCGGCCTGGATCAAAAAACATTAAACCCGACGCCCTGTCCCGCATGTTTCCAGATGATGACTCAAGGACTTCACCTGATACAATTCTGTCCAGTCAAAATTTCCTTCTCATTCAACCAGCTTTGGCTGACCAGTTACGCCAAGTATCCATGGAGCTTCCTGCTAAACTCAAGACTAAATTAGTTCAGAAGGATGGTCTGTGGTGGTACAAGGACAAGGTTTATGTACCTGAAGAAACTCGTGTTACAGTTCTTAAACTGTGTCATGACCACTGTCTAGCGGGTCATTTTGGAGTATTCAAGACTCAAGAGTTGGTACAACGTAATTTCTGGTGGGCTGGTCTTAAGAACGATTGTAGGAAATACGTCGAAACCTGTCGAATATGCAACCAATGCAAAGGATCTAAGCTCAAGCCCTGGGGTCTACTGGATCCATTGCCTGTTCCTCCAAGACCTTGGTATTCTATATCAATGGATTTTATCGTAGAGCTGCCATGTTCAGATGAATTCACCACAATATTTGTTGTTGTGGATCGATTATCCAAAATGGCGCATTTCGTGCCTATGCAGGGGACTCCATCAGCCAAGTCGACTGCATCAGCGTTTGTGAAGGAAATCGTTAGACTTCATGGAGTTCCATGTGACATCACTTCTGACAGAGGCACACAATTTACCTCCCGTTTTTGGAAAGCCCTCTGCAAACTGCTAAACATACAGCTCCACTTTTCATCTGCATATCATCCCCAATCGAATGGCCAAACAGAGCGCACAAATCAAACACTGGAACAGTACCTCAGATGTTTTATAACCTTTTCTCAGGATAACTGGTGTCAGCTACTTCCACTAGCAGAATTTGCATATACCAACTCCATACATTCTTCCATTCATCAATCACCCTTCTTTGCTAATTATGGTTTCCACCCATCTTTTCTGCCTAATCTGACAAGCGAAACTTCAGTTCCTGCTGCTGGAGAAATGGTTAAGTTCTGGTCACAGAATAACAAGATCCTTCAAGACACTATGTCACGTGCTCAGGAGGGTTTTAAGAAGAAGGCTGATGTTCACAGAATAGGTGATGTGGAGCTCAAGGAGGGAGATTTAGTATGGCTTTCCACGGTTAATCTGAAATTGGCGTGTCCATCCCGGAAACTTGGGCCCAAGTTCATTGGTCCTTTTCCTATCAAGAGGAAGGTGGGTCAAGTAGCTTATGAACTTGTATTGCCAGCTACTCTTAAGATTCATCCAGTTTTTCACGTTTCGTTACTTAAACCTGCTGTTTCTGATCCATTTCCTGGATGCAGTATTGAACCTGCACCACCAATTATGGTCAATGGAGAGGAGGAGTTTGAAGTTGAAGAAATCCTGGATTCTCGAAGAAGAGGCAGGTTCCTTCAGTATCTGGTAAAATGGAAGGGGTATGGCCCTGAAGAAAGTACCTGGGAATCAGTTGGTGATGTGCATGCACCTAGGTTGGTGAAGAGATTCCATCAGAAGTTTCCTGCTAAACCAGGTCCAAGAGGCATCCGGAGGCTGCCCCTTAGGGGGGGGCATTGTCACGGTCAGTTACCTGTTCAGGCGAGGCGGCTGGCACATACGGGTGCTGGCAGTCATCCTGGGGGGTCTCGGCGGGCTTCCTAACGGGGCGGCCTGTCGGTGCTCTCCAGCGCGCGTTGCGTTGCACGACGTAAGCATTGGCGTATCAAGACGCGGATGTGAGCGTTGTGTGCGCGCGCGCAAGGGGTGAACTGTTTTATGCATGTCTCTGGTTGTTGTGCGCGTGTGTGTGCGCGCGTGCGCGTGTGTGTGTTTGCGCATGCTCGTGTGCTCGTGTGCGCATGCGCGCATTTCACGTAGCGCTGCGTGCGTGTGACGCGCGACGCTGTGTGCGCGTGACGCGTTGCGCAGTGCGCGCCAAACGGCCTATAAAAGCCTGGAGAGTGCAACACTGCGGTGCTGTAGTATTGCAGCAAGTTTGCACTCCTGTGACGTGACTTTGAGTCTGCCCGTTTACTTGTTCCTGATTACTGATGCTGAACCTGGCTTGTCTGATTACCTGCTCTGGCTTTGACTTCTGCTTCGTCCGACTACCTGCTTTGTTGCTGACCCCGGCCCGTCTGAGAATCCGATTTGTTACCGACCCATTGCCTGTCCGAGAACCTGCACTGTTGCCGACCTCTGCCTGTTTACCTGCTTACCTGCTCACTGGAATCCAGTCTGTTCCTGCTACCAACTACAAGCTGAGTCCTTGCACTACCCGACTCAGCCTGCGGGGGCGCTTCAGTTCCAGTGTGGTCCCGCCATCGGTTCTGTTAGCGCTCCTGCCCTTTGTTCACTGGCCGCCTCTGTACCCATTCCAGGGCTACCAGTTAATAAGTCGCAGGGGTTGCTGTCCTCAGCACATCGGTCTCCTCCCATCAAGGTACGTGACACTGTGCTCTCTCTCTTTAAGGGCTATCTTGCCCTGCATTGTTGCAATTCGGACAATTCCCATCTTGCATCTGTGGCAGTACAGAGGCTTTGTTCCTCTGCACTCCACAGCTCCACAGTCCTCCAGGATGGCTGCCTACTTCCCAACCCTATTTTTCTGTGTGTATATATATATATATATATATATATATATATATATATATATATATATATATATATATATATATATATATACAGGATCTTCTCAAAAAATTAGCATACTGTGATAAAGTTCATTTTTTTCTGTAATGTACTGATAAACATTAGACTTTCATATATTTTAGATTCAGATACACACAACTGAAGTAGTTCAAGCCTTTTATTGTTTTAATATTGATGATTTTGGCATACAGCTCATGAAAACCCACATTTCCTATCTCAAAAAATTAGCATATTTCATCCGACCAATAAAAGAAAAGTGTTTTTAAAACAAAAAAAGTCAACCTTCAAATAATTATGTTCAGTTATGCACTCAATACTTGGTCGGGAATCCTTTTGCAGAAATGACTGCTTCAATGAGGTGTGGCATGGAGCCAATCAGCCTGTGGCACTGCTCAGGTGTTATGGAGGCCCAGGATGCTTCAATTGCGGCCTTAAGCTCATCCAGAGTGTTGGGTCTTGATTAACATGCATAAATACATCAGAGGGCAATATAAAAGCTTGGCGGATGAGCTTTTTGTCCCTAGGCCTTCTCAAAGGACTAGAGGACATGGTCTGCGCATAGAGGAAAAACGTTTTAGCCATTTATTTAGGAAAGAGTTCTTTACAGTAAGAGTGATTAAGATGTGGAATGCATTGCCACAGGAAGTAGTTATGACAAATTCTAAACCTGCATTTAAAGGGGGCTTAGATGCTTTCCTTGCGTTGAAAGACATCCATGGCTACAATTACTAGGTAATGAACAATGATGTTGATCTAGGGATTTTATCTGATTGCCATCTGGAGTCGGGAAGGAATTTTTTCCCTTTCGGGGCTAATTGGACCATGCCTTGTAAGGGTTTTTCGTCTTCCTCTGGTTCAACAGGGATATGTGAGGGAGCAGGCTGGTGTTGTACTTTCTCTGGTTGAACTCGATGGACGTATGTCTTTTTTCAACCCAAATAACTATGTAACTATGTAAAAGCTTGAAACACAAACTCTAAACTGAATTTCAAAATTACTCCCCAAAATTTCTGATCATTTATAATTCCAAGCTGCAGCTGCTCAACCTGCACTAATACAAAAAGTAAAGGTGGCCATACACCTAGAGGTGATCGGCAGATTTGACCATGAGACAAATATTTCTCTAATCAAATTTGATGAGAGAGAGATCGGTCGGTTGCCCATGCTCCATAGGCTGATTCCCGATAAATTTCACCATGAAATCACTTGGGAATTGGCTGCGCCTGTTGCCTTGTTGCTGCTCCCCCAATGTAAAAATTTACTCTCGTGTGTGCATTTATACATTACCTGTGTTGTGTCACCCACCGCATGGTGCCCATCTGTCTTCGTAATCCCCCGCAGATTATTGTAGGTAGGTAGCAAGGTCTAGGTGCCCTCAGTATAGGATAGCTAGGTACAGGTGTCGCTCAGTATAGGCTAGGTACGTACAGGTGTCCACCAGGATAGACTAGATAGGTGCAGGTGTCCCCCAGGATAGGCTAGATAGGTGAAGGTGTCCCCAGTATAGGCTAGTTAGGTGCAGATGTTCCCCGGGATAGGCTAGGTAGGTGCAGGTGTCCCACGGGATAGGCTAGGTAGGTGCAGGTGTTCCCCAGGATAGACTAAGTAGGTGAAGGTGTCCCCTGGGATAGGCTAGGTAAGGGGAGGTGTCCCCTGGGATAGGCTAGGTAAGGGGAGGTGTCCCCCAGGATAGGCTAGGTAGATGCAGGGGTTGCTCAGTATAGGCTAGCTAGGTACAGGGAACCCCACAGTATAAGTTAGCTAGGTGCAGGGGCTCCTGTACACTGTAGGCAGCATTACCTATGTTAGATATAGTGCCCCTTCTACCCCCCAATCCCAGCTAATGCTGCCTAGAGTGTACAGGAGCCCCTGCGTCTAGCTAACTTATACTGTGGGGGTCCCCTGCCGCGGCTTCTTCCGGTAGTCGCAAGCCACTGTGCCTGCGCGGCACTGGCCGCACGCATTTTCTTCCCCCTGATGTTGCCAGAAGCTTCCTGTGCAGGCACAGTACGCATACTGCAACTGTGCAGGAAGCTGTCGGCGACTGGGGATTGTTTTGTCCCGGCACGGGAGCAGGACGTCTGCGGGAAGCTGGTAGAAGCCCCAGGTAAGTTAAAGAGTAACTTCAGCCTAAACAAACATACTGTCATTAAGTTACATAGTTATGTTAATTAAAATAGATAGGTAATATAAACTCTTACCCACCCTGTTTTAACCTCCTTGGCGTTCTGATACTGCGCAGCCGCATGGCCGCACGTGGTTTTTTTAAACCTATTTTTTTTTTGTATCAATCGTTTTTATTGAAAAGTTTTGCAAAGAATACAGAACAATTTTCCAACAAAATCTTATATCAACATTAGTAAACAGGAACAGAATAGTCAGTTGACAATGAGCTAATCATAATTTAAGCAAGTAAGATATGACACTAGTTGTTGTATTACACATAACTGTGAGTTGAACAACGATTACAGTGCATAGTCGGACGAAAATTTCTAATCCGCTGTCGTATCGGATAGTCCATCAACCATCTTTAACCCCTAAGGGGTCGGGAGAGGACTAGCCTACAGTATCTTATCTAGTACCTGTAGCTATGAAACCTAACCTCCAGCGAGGTCAGGTTTTGCTAGTTGTCTAGCATAAGCTTGGAACGACTCAGTTAGGTACTAACTGCAACAAAAGTAATAAAGTATGTACTGGAAAAGATTAAACGTTCAAATATAACAGTTATCGTAGTATCTATATAGTGTAGAAATCTAGCGTCCTTACAGCCACAGTATTGTTATAAATGGAGATAAATAGGAGGATAAAAAAGCTAAATAATAGGTTTTAGAAAGTATAGAAAAGTAAAGTTAGAAAAGAAGAGAGAAGGGACGGTGAAAAGATTGAGTAGTTCCAGGGACGAGGGATATTGAAGCTAGTATGTTATCGTTGCCTATGAGAAGCGACCATGACAGGATCATTGATTATGCACCATCGCTATTTGTTCAGAGGTTAATAAGTAGGTTATTAATGGGTCCCAGATATTGTGAAATTTTTTCATATTATCGTTCATACGGGCTCTCAATTTCTCAAAAAACAGAATATTGCCAAGCCTATTCTTGACCGCCTCAAACGAAGAGATTGAGTATTCCAGGCTGCCGCTATTTTAATTTTGGTTACTGTGAAAATATAATTAATGAGAGCATTTTGAGCGGGAGATAGTGATGGATAAGGACAGCCTAGGAGAACATGGAGGGGATTCCGTGGGACTGGGGCATTAATCAGGGATGAAGCCCAATTACAAACTCTAATCCATAATCTACGTACTTTTTTACAGTTCCACCATATGTGGGCAAAGGAACCCATCATTTTGCACCCTCTGAAACAGTCTCCCGAGCATTGTTTATTGTATTTGGCCACCCTCTGGGGGACCAGGTACCATCTAAATAATAGCTTATAGTTTATCTCGACTTAGTCAGCATTTATGGATATTCTAGGAATATTTTCCCAAATGTCACACATATCAGTATAATCTATTTGGAGGCCCAGTTCCTTTTCCCATTTAAGTATGTAGTCCGGTTTGTTTTGAGAGTGTGTAAGAGTTAGTTCCCTATATATAGCTGAAATTACTCTCAGTGCTTGTGGGTTAGTGTCGCAGATGTGCTCGAAGAAGGTCCTGCTCATTGGGGATTCCGCATGTGCGATGTGTCGTTTCACAAAATGGGTAATTTGCATATAGTGGAACTGCTCAGAGGGAGGAAAATTAAACTTTTCGCGCAGATAATCTAGGGATTTAATGCCTGTATCTGTAGTAAAATCCTGAATTTTATAAAGTTTGGTTGAAACCCACCATCGGTAAGGAGCAGAAGATTTTAAGGCAGCTGGGAAAGAGGGGTTGCCCAAAAAGGAAAGGAGCGGTCTATGAGGAGACATTAGTCGACCAGAGTATTTACAGCCATCCCACACCTGGAGGGAGTGTTTTATAATGGGGTTATTAATTTTAGCACGATCCACAGGGATGAGCCAAAGGAGGTTTTTGATATTGATGGGTGAAATCAGCCGGTCCTCCATATCTACCCAAGTAGGCCTCTCGCTTTCTAGTTGCCAAGTGGCCAGGGTGGCCAATTGTGCTGCTTTATAGTAGTGAGTGATATTGGGTACTCCCAGTCCCCCATCCGCCCTCAGGCGGTAGAGATAGAGTTTTTTGAATCTTGGTTTCTGAGGGCCCCAAATAAAATTATTGATCTTCCGCTGGAGGGATACGAGAAATGAAGAGGGAAGGGAAATAGGCAATAACCTGAAGGCGTAAAGCAGTTTAGGAAGAAGGGTCATCTTTATGGCCACTATTCTGCCCAGCCAAGAGATTGAATACCTCTTCCAGCACTCCATTAGGTTCCCCAAGTTTTTCGCAAGCGAGGGGTAATTATATTGATAAAGTGTATCATAGGAGTTGGTGAGGTAGATGCCAAGATATGGCAATTTGTGAGAATCCCAGTCGAACTCAAAAGCATCCTGTAGTGACTGCATTAATTGTGATGGGAGAGAGATATTTAATGCCTTTGACTTTGCCGGGTTTACCTTTAGTCCCGAAATGTTACCAAACTGCCCAAGAATCTTATTTAAAGCTAGGATAGATCTTGTTGGTCGTGAAATGCAAACTATTAAGTCGTCAGCAAATAAGCCTACCTTATGCATTTTTCCCTCCATCGGTATGCCCTGCATTTCTGGACAATTCCTAATTTGTATAGCAAGAGGCTCTATCAACAATGCAAATAATAGGGGGGAAAGGGGGCAACCTTGGCGCGTGCCTCTCGAAATAGGGAAGGAGGAAGATTTGAACCCATTGTAGGCCACTGAAGCCTGTGGATATGAGTAAAGTGCCTTGATCCATTTTATCAGGTTAGTGCCAAAACCCCATGCCCGAAGTGCAATTAGAAGATAGGACCATGAAACTGAGTCGAATGCTTTGGTAATGTCCAAAGAGAGGAGCATCGATGGGAGTTGTGAAATATGTGCATGATGTATCAAGTGGAGAATGCGCCTTACACCATCACTTGCCTGTCTATGAGGCATAAAGCCTACTTGATCTTTGTTTATAATGGAGGTGATTGCAGAATTAAGACGGATAGCTAAGATCTTTGCCAGAAGTTTGATATCCGTGTTTAATAACGAAATAGGGCGGAAGTTAGACCATTTTGAATGGTCGGTATTAGGTTTTGGAATCATTGTAATAGTAGCTGTGACGGATTCCGAGTGGAATTGTGCCCCTTTAAGTAAACTGTTAAAGGCTAGAACTAGTCTGGGCGCGAGAATATCATTAAATTTTTTGTAATATGAAGCCCTAAACCCGTCGGGCCCCGGTTGTTTATTAGGTTTGAGAGACTTAATAGCTTGCTGTACTTCCCCCAGAGAAATTTCTTTATCCATAAAATCTTTTAGGCCGTCTGGGAGTGCTGGAAGAGGTATTGTAGACAAAAAGGACTCAATCTCATCTGCGGAGGAAATATCTGGGGAATTATACAAATTCTTCAGATTTTGCTGAAAAATCTCCACTATTTTAAGAGGATTGGAGGTGGATTGATTTTGTGCTGTTTGTAGGGTAACCGGTTTAAATGAGGGGTCAGGTTGTCTGAGGCGGTTGGCAAGGAGAGTGTCCGGTTTGTTGTTTTTAAGGTAAAATTTCAATTTGGAACGGGAGATTTGGTTCTCAGCTTTCTCTGCCATACATAGGTTAAGCGCAACTTCCGCTCTTCGCAATTCATGTTTGGTATCAGGGCCAGGGTTAGTTTGAAAAAGGTCGTATGGATCTGAATATTCCTTCTCTAGCTTAGTGAGTTTCTTTAGTCTTTCTTTTTTCCGTCTAGAAGCAATCTGTATCAAAGTTCCTCTTATAACAGCTTTATGTGCTTCCCAGATCGTGAGAGTCAGCCCTTCACTGCGCTCATTTGTAGCAAAGTAATTAAGAAGCTCTTGTTTTACTTGCTGGACTATACTATCATCCGTGAGGAGATAATTGTTTAATACCCAGCGGAATTCAGAGGGACGTTGCACAAGGGAGGAAATTATCAAAATATTCATTTCATGGTCTGACCATGGAGTGGGGTGTATGAAAGCTGATTTAATCAGGGGTAGAGCAGACAACACAGTCCAACAGTGGTCTATTCTAGAGAATGTTGCATGTGGGTTGGAATAAAAGGTAAATTGCCTCTTGAAAGGATTAAGTTCTCGCCAGATGTCTACTAGTTGATAAGAGGAGAAAAGAGTTCTGAGTCTCTCATTATGTTTTGTATCCGCACTATCCGGCAGAGTAGCTTGGCCAGAGAGTTGTTTATCCCAAGCTGGGTTAAGGCTGTAGTTGGTATCTCCACAGAGAAAGAGTAGGCCTTTGCTGTGTGCCGCAGTAACTTTTAATAGGTGCGAGATAAAGGGGGCCTGTTTGGTATTAGGGGCATAGTATGAGACCACCGTGACCTGTGTGTCCTGCAGCAAACCCATAACTAAAACATACCTGCCTTCTGGGTCAGCTAATGTTTTGGAAGAGACGAAATTGAGGTTATTTTTGAAAGCAATCATCACCCCTCTCTTTTTGACTGTGGAGCTAGCGTAAAAGACCTGTCTATAGTCTTTAAGGAGGAATTTAGGTTCATGACCAGAAACAAAATGAGTTTCTTGTATACATACTACATCAGCATGTAATCTCTTGAATTGCTGAAAGGCTTTAGTTCTTTTTAGAGGAAAATTGAGGCCTTGTGCGTTAATTGATATTATTTTTATAGGGTGTGTCATGGAGGCTTTTGGACAAAAGGCATTTCAGAGGCATCCCCCGTCCCTGGAGTGAAGAGGAAAAAATAGAAAAGGGGGGGAAAGAGTAGACAGAAGAGAGAGGCAAGGAGGGACAGACCTCCCTGCATAAAGAACATTAGAACAATAAGCTCGTATAGAGCTATCCAGTTGTATTTTTTACCTAGGCACCCGTGGGTGACCAGGTAAAGGTGTCCCAGTGTGGAAAACCCAAAAGGGACAAGAGGTACATGGAGTGTGCACGGAGGATATTCCTATTGGTAGGAGAAATATAATATATATTCATAATACAATCAAGGGGTGATTGAGAGTTATAAAAAATGGATTTTATTCAATTTTCTTCTTGTTTAGAGAGGTTTTAGTATGGTCCAATATAGCATTTGGGAAATATAGTCTAGCAGCCTGCCCTGATCTTGTTCAGCATGTGGCCCTTAACTCCTAACAATGATTGTTAGGAGGGAGGGAGAGGGGAAGGGGGGTCATATAGTTAACAATGCCAATTCTAGGATGCTTGTATATTTAATTAAAGCATATCATATACACGTTCCTTGGTCGAGATACCTGTGGTTGACTTTTGCATCGTGCTATCTAAAAATCTCCAGGAAAGTTTTCAGAAAAAGCCCTGTATTGACGAGGCCTTAGTGAAGGAGTAAGCCAAGTCGGTAACAACGGAACCGACGTGTGATAATAGGCCCCACCATATGCCCTCGGCTCATTACCAGGGAATTTGCAATCTGCACTTAACTACTGTTTTGTTGACTCAGACCAGGGAACGTGTACATCAACTACAAGCAGCCAAGTGGCAATAATTACTCGAGAAATAATTTCCGTTACTTTCTAATGGCGGTCAGATGTATGCGTCTAATTATCTTTGATTTGGTGAGATCGGGAAGAAGTCAGCAGTTTCACTATAAGTGCAGGGAAGAGGTAAAGGGGCCCAGTGACGGGGTTGCTTGAGAGCGAACCGGGGTATAGGCGTTTGGATAGGGAAAAAGGAAAGGGCTAAGGGCATTAGTGAGATTTGTCTACACCTATAGAATTCACCTTCTTCCCGGCCGGGGTATTTATGGTTGTTTGCACAGTGTATCACTGCCATACTATGAAATGCATAGCACCTGACCCAGGCCAAAGGAGTTGTGCATTGAACTGTGTCCCACCCATATGGAATTACTAATTGCAGATTAATCCCCTGGTTGGACCAGTCCTCCATTTTGGCTTAGCACATGTTATTTATAAATGGAAAGGTAAATAAAAAAAAGTAAAATAAAATAAATAAAAAGTACCATAGGGAGAGCAGTTCATCTTTATCTGGGGCCCCACTAGAGATACTATAACAGCAAACTAGCAATGTATACATCAGTTGCAAATGGCAACCGATATGCATTTAAGTAAAAGTAAGCCCAACATGGGTAAAAGTGCAAGGGTCCAGAAGCTTCCAATTCAAGACCATGTTGGAAAGTATCTGGTGAGTCGGGAATGAGTAAAAAACTCTCCCAAAGAGAGGAAAAACATAATCACTTATCTGTTCAAGTGGCCTCCCGGAAAACTTGCGAGGATAACTCCCGTAATGCTGTGGAGCGGCGTTTCTTGGGTCTCTGCTCCTTCGGAGTTCCCGAAGGGGCTGATGACCTGCTGGCAGAGCTTCTCTGCGATGGTGGTAAAGCCGAGGATGTAAGGTTTTGCGCTGGGATAACCGGCATCGGGTAATCCAATTCTTGGAAGTGATCCTTGAGCTCTTGCAGGGAAGTGGCTGTAAATTGCCTGTCATCCACCGAAAAGAAGAGGGCAAAGGGAATGCCCCATTTGTATTTTACTTGCTTCTCTTGGAGGATCAGTAGATATGGGCGCATTTCCTTCCTCCTCTGTAATGTAGCTTGTGAGAGATCCCCATAGAACTGATAGGAATATCCCTGAAACGAAAGAGACGCAGCAGCCCGTGCTGCAGCCATAACTTTCTCCTTAGTTTGGAAGTAGAGAAATTTCATGATGATATCTCTTGGTGGACCTTCGGGTTTCTTTTTAGTTAGAGCTCTATGAACTCTATCTAGCTCGAGACGTTCCACAGGGATTTCTGGTACTAACTCTTGCAAGAGGGCCGTCACTGTACCCGGGATGTCTTGTACCGATTCAGGTATGCCACGGAGGCGAAGATTGCCTCTCCTAGATCTGTTCTCAGAGTCCTCCGCTTGGCGCTTTAGCAGATGCACTTCCTCCCGTAAGGTAGTAACCTCATCTTCATGACCTTCCAAGACTACAGTGGCGTTATCCATTCTGTCCTCAAGCGAGGCAGTACGCTGGGTAAGTATGCGGATCTCCTTAAGAAGTTCACATCCGAGCTGTTTGTTAGCTGCCACGACCTCCTTACGAACAACTGAACTCAGCTTTGTTATCAGGTCTTGCTTAGCTCTCGGGGGTGAAGTGTGCTCTCTGTCAAAGAGGTCGCGGCTGTCATCCGAGGCTGACCCGTCCATGCTGGGATCTGCCATGAGGTCAGCTAGACCGGAGTTATGGGCGGTGCGCTCTTTGTTCTCGCTCTTCTGCTTCTTCTTCTGTTTCTGGGTAGATCGTGACATATTTATGGCAGCTGTTCAGATCCTTCGCTTCTCCCAGTGTTAGCACCTCTTTACCCTCTCAGCAAAAGGATATAGCTGTACTTAAGCCAAAGATATCTGCTAATTATACTCCGTGCACTTCGCAGGGGCTAAGTCAAGCGGCCATCACCATCCTGCGCGCGCATGCGCCTTCAACCTATTTTTTTTTTAATCATGTAGCTAGCCTAGCGCTAGCTACATGATACCCCCCCTCCCTGCCAATTCCCACCTACCCTTCCGATCGCCGCCGGCGCCTATGCCTGTCAGGAAATCGGCAGGTAGCGGCGGATCGGTGGCGATCAGAGAAACACGCAGCTAGCAAAGTGCTAGCTGCGTGTTTAAAAAGAAAAATATTCAAATCGGCCCACCAGGGCCTGAGCGGTGCCCTCCGGCATCACTTGACAAGCTCAGCTCGTCCAGAACGCTAGGGAGGTTTAAAGAACAGGGAAATGTTTGTGATTTCAAGGGCAGACATCTTTTTGGTTGAAAGGAGATGACAGGGAGCATGAAACACAGTTCCAACTGTCCTCTGTTCTGATCACCCCTCCCAGTTGCTAGGCAACGAGAACAACAACATCAGAAATCCCATCATGCTTTGCACAGCATCAGGGGAAAAATGCCGGGCAGTTTTCTTTGATGGGGCAGAGCTTAGCTTCTGTGCAGCTAAAAATCAGGCTTGGGTAAGAAAAACAAAGTTCTGATGCTGTGAAACTGTTAAAGAAACACCAAGCCTTTTCAGTGCTGCTGAGTAGATTTTTAGTCTGGAGGTTCACTTTAAACTTACTTTTTTTTCATTACATTATTCCTTAAAACTCTTCATGACCATTAGATTACACCCCCCTAGTGACCAGGCTATTTTTTACAATTCAGGCCACTGCAGCTTTAAGGGCTCGCTGCAGGGCCGTACAACTCAGCACACAAGTGATCCCCAGCCCCTTTTCTGCCCACCAACAGCTTTCTGTTGGTGGGCTCTGATTGCTGCAGAGATGTTTGTTTATTTTTTATTTATTTATGTTTTTTTAAATACATTTTACCAATTTTTTCTTTATTTTATTGTAACTCTGCCCTCCCCCCGCTAGCCAATGACAGCAATCGGCTGTCATAGGCATCAGCCTATGACAGCCGATCGCTCCTGTGCCTCCAGAGGGGACAGCCAAGTGACACGGCCGTCCCCAGTACAACGCTGGCTTAGATCGCAGCGCTGTACATTGTAAAGAGACGGCGGTTTTGCCGTTTAACAGTCTCCTGATGCGCTCGCATTGACATGCACAATCTTAGGCAAAACATTCCCCCAGGACTTGATTCAAATCGGCGTTAGGCGGTCCTGGGGGAGCCACAGCGTTCACGCCCATTGGTGTGACGCGGTCGTTAGAAGGTTAAGCTGAGTACCCATGGCCAAATGGATCAGGGATCTCCGCCAACGAACGATCATTCCCCAATCCATCTGGGCATATCGGCAAGCGTTGTTTGAGGCACTGTGAACAATCATTTACACAATTGCTGCAAAACCCATGGGAGTCAATGATGGGAATGATTCTCCCTGATTCAATCCAACATGATGGTCGTTTAAAAAGTAATGTTTGCCTAGAGTGGCGTGCATAGTGAAAAATAGTTTAACACATTTTCATTAAACAGTTTTTGCGGGATATTGCGAAAACAAATAATTTTTCGAGAAAAATTGTTCTGAAAAAATGCTTTGTGGGTATGGGCCTTAACACCAGAGTCTGTTGTAGGCAGCTGCAATAAATATCAGTTTTTAATACCCATGACATTTATTTTATGTCCATTATGTGTTAAGGATACTATATTCTTAATTAGAAAATCCTGCTGTATCTCACAAGCTTGTTTAACTTAGGAAAGATTTAGATGAGTTCAATATAAACTTGTATATATCACTATAGTAATTTAAAGGGAACCTGTTACTAAAAAAAATAAAATAGCTACATTTGTAGAAGAAAGCCTCTGGATAATCCAACATGAAGACATTTCCGACTAGAGCCAAGTATGAACGTGGCTGTACTGTGCCTGTGTAAGCATGGCCCGCACTTGTGCAGTTGCATGGAGGCACTCGTGCACAAGCAGCTCTGCACATGTCATACTTGCACAGGCAGAGTATGGCTGTGCTCTTACACATACAGGAGCTCAGCCGGGAACAAGAAGAGGGTCCGGGGCTGCAGCAGTGGGGTTGAGAATGATCTGGGAAGCCCCTGGAGCATTCAGAGCCTTCTCACTATGTATCTGCTATTTTTCATTTTTTTGGTCACAGGCTTTCTTTAGGCTTAATGGGAGTTTAACCCAAAACCATTTCCCATAATACAGTAGTACAGTATTATGATATGGTTTTCTAATGAGTATGTAAATAGTGGCCCAGTGAAGGACAACTGACCTCAGAGGGATATGAAGGCTGACATGTTTCCTTTTAAGAAATGCATATTACCTGGCTGCCCTAATGCTCCTCTGCCTTTGATACTTTTAGCTATACACCATGAATGAGCATGCAGATCAGATTTTAGACTTAAATTTGACTGCATTTATTGCATGATTGTTTCAGGTGTGTGATTCAGATACTATTGATGCAACTCGTATTGTTATAAAAGTAAATAAATATGGCAGCTTCCATATCCCTCTCAGGTCAGTTGTTGTCCTTTACTAATTTAAAGGGAACCTGAGCGAGAGGTATATGGAGGCTGCCATATTGATTTCCTTTTAAACGTTACTAGTTGCCTGGCTGTCCTGCTGATTATTCTGGCATCAGTAGTGTCTGAATCGCACACTTGAAACAAGCATGCAGATAATATTGTCAAGTTTTTGTCAGAAATCTCTGATCAACTCGCATATGCCTGACTAGACTACAACTCCCGAAGGAGATGGGGGGCCTAAGTTTCCCAAACATTAGAAAATATAACTTGGCATGCATGTTCCGCCATGTCAGAGATTGGATTGCTAACACGGGCCACTTTTCCAACATAGAACTGGAGAGCCAAATAGCGGAACCGTGGGAACTTACCGGCCTCCTGCATGCAGGTTGGTCCTCCCTACCAGTCCGACTCAAGCACAATGTAATCTACAGGGACACCCTACTAACTTGGAGGGAAATACGTAAACTATTTCATCTCCCTTGGAAGATTTCAAAATATATGCCCTTAAGAGGAAACCCGGGTTTCAAACCAGGCTCCCTTCATGAACATTATACAGCTTGGGCAGAGAAAGGGGTCACTAAATTAGGTAATCTGCTGGATCTCCGGGAGCATAGGCTCTTGACCCTGAGAGAGTTATCCCAAAACTATGGTATTCCAAAATCAGATTTTCTTATCTATAGCCAAATCCGGTCGTACGTGAGGGCTAATCTGCAAAATATAGCCTCAATAGCTGAAATTTTGCCATTTGATTTATTCATAAAACCAAGGGGAGAAAGGCTATCCCTCTCCGAGATCCAGAGATCCATAGCAGCAATAGGGATGGAAGAGAGAGCGATACATAACATGACCAGCTGGACGAAAACATTCCAGACCCCAAACTTGGAAAAAATGATACTGGAGGGAAATAACTCAGTGAGAAGGGTATTAGTAAGCGAAAAATGGAGAGAATCACACCTGTTAATGATCTTCAAGGCGAAATATGCCTTTAATATAATCTACAAGACACCAAGACCAGGGTATCTAAACCATTGCCCCAAGTGTCACCACCCTCAAGCCAATATGATTCATTGCATCTGGGACTGCCCCACAATCCAAGCCTTCTGGGATACAGTATGTACATTTGCAGGCAAAATAGGTAAAGTAACCATAACGAAGGAACCTATGCTGCTCTTATTCAATGCCGCCGCTGAGGAAAACGGATCAGCCCAACCTATGAAAACGCAGGACATTATACATATAATAATGTTAGCAGCACGGAAAGCAATCTTCAACAGGTGGATATATCCTACATCCCCCTCTCTATGGGACGTTACCGAGGAATTAAGACACTTAATGCTAATGGAAAAGCTGGATGCAACAATAAACCTAGACAAAGGAACAAGAAAATTCTTCACCAGATGGAAGCCCTTCTTGTTACATACAATGTCAGACTTAGATTTACATCATCTGATGCAACCCTTCAGATACACCTCATGGTATGCAAAGGCGGACCTATCTGGCTCCCTAGGAAGACTAAAATTACAAACTTGAGACTCCCTTAACGTGAGTGACCATGAAGACCACTACTAGGCATCAGAATTTGCATGATTTAGTTTTAGACGCACCAAGCAGGAGTGACCAAAGGGTGGGAAGTGGGGGGGAGGGGAGGGGGGATGAGGGAAGGCTCTTAGATGTAACACCTACTTGCTTTGTATGATACCTTCACTAGTGAGGTCGTTCCAGCTGTTAATGTTTATTTGAAAAATGTAATAAAACACTTTGAAAAAAAAAAAAAGAAATCTCTGATCTGCATAGTTGTTAAGGGTCTAAGGAAAGTGAATTGTGACGATTGCATACAAGAGACTGCTTGGTAGTAGAATCTCATTATAGTAAACTCTGATATAGTAAACCTGGATATAGTAAACTCAGTGTTCATGTCCCAACAAATGTGTCTGTATAAATATACAATGTATGACAAATTCTGATATAGTAAACTTTTGATATAGAAAACTACTTTTCCTGGTTTCTTGGAGTGTACTATAAAGGATTTATACCAGGGGTCTCAAACTTAATTTACATGGGGGCCGCAGGAGGCAAAGTCAGGATGAGGCTGGGCCGCATAAGGAATTTCACAATCGCGGCGCATCGCCGCCTCTGCCCGCCCCTCTCACTCTTCCTTCACAGAGAGGGGCGGGGAGAGGTGGCGATCCGTGCGGCGATTGACGTCAGGAGGGGCAGAGCTGAAGCTGAAAGCTCTGCCCCTTCCAGGAAATGCCAGTGGATTGCCCCCCGGGGGATGTGGGGGCTCTGCAGCCCTCGTTTAGCAGCGGGGATGCGGCGGATTACTTGGGAGCGCTGAAGCGAACTATAAGGAAGCTTTTTCCAGCGAGAGCCACAAAATATTGTATCGAGGGCCGCAAATGGCCCGCGGGCCGCGAGTTTGAGACCCCTGATTTATACTGTATTTTTTTAAGGTGTATTGTGACCAAAGAGGTATGCAGTAATTGCATACTGCAACAGTTTGAACACTGAGTGCTACAAAAATTGGATTGTATGTTCAGGGTCTAATTGGATTGTATGTTCAGGGTCTATAGCTAAAATTATTAGAGGCAGAGGATCAGCAGGACTTCCAGGCAACTGGTATTTTTTTAAATTAAATAAATATATCAGCCTTTATATCAACTTTACTTCAGGTTCCCTTTACATGTATTAACAGATATCAGAAGTAAGAATTAGGATTTTTCTGTTACCTCTGTTCATTTCTGTGGCCTGTTGGTTTTATAATTTATGTTTTACATATTTATTTTTCTACTAAGAACAGGAAGTGGGTGTCTTTCTTAGTGTGTGTTGGAATGACTGTTGGTACCTGAGATACACAAGTGACATGAATGTCATATGTATCTATGTTTAGTGTTCACTCTCATATGTCTTAGCTTCTGGTTACTGGAGTTCAGTACCTGGGTATTATCTGAGTTCAATTCTAGATGTCCTGGATGCTATTTGGGTTCAGTGAAGTATGTTTATGCATTCCTGAATCCTGCTACAGCCAGTTTGAGTGGGTAGTCATAAGATATTGTTGCATGAGATATGCAGGCGTAGTAAGCAAGCCATTGTTTTCCCATTCAGTGAGCACGAGGTGTCCACACTCGGCTGTGTTGTATTGCACAGAAGTGGATATCATAGATTTGTACTGTGATCACGCACCTACGACAGCGACTGTATATGCTCTTGCGTGTGTTATGGTTTAGGGCAGCCTTTCTCAACCTTTCTACCCTGGAGGAACCCTGCAAATAACTTTGGGATATCGGGGAACCCCTGCAAACAATTTTTTTTTTAATAATCTTTTATTTCAGAGAATATAATAAACATTGTACAATATATTGGCATGTATGATTTGTAGTTTTATAATGAACACTATTTTCCGCAACATCCTATACAATTGTAACTGCGATTTGTCAGAATAATAAGGGTCCCATTTTAGAGTATCTATAATTTTCCAAACAGCAATATGTCAAGCAGTGTCCATAGATGGTAGGCTCTTCCACCTTAGCTGAGTGATACATTATCAAATCATGTGGCAATACTATACACCAAGGTGTAATCAAAACATACTTAAAATTGTATTTTTGTCTTATCTATCCCTTCCCTCCCTCCCCCACCTCCCCCCTCTTTTCGTCCTATGTACTCACAGCGACCTTTTATTCGAAGATATTGATTAATTACTGGGGTCTAATGATAAGTGTATGATTCGACCATCAATTGCCAGTAGAAGGTAACAATTGGGAATGAGACGGTATCATTATTCGCCCTTGAGTGCTATTTCAAACTCCTCTGAGTGTCTGAAAAAGTTCCAGTATGACCAGGTCTTCTTATATATATCAGTTTTATTTAGGGCTGCAAACGATAAGTCTTCCATTAATTCAATAGTATCTAATTCTTTCACCAGCTCCTCATTCCCAGGTATAGTTGCTCCACCCCAATGTCTGAGTAGTAGACATTTGGCTCCGTTGAGGATGTGTTTTACAATAGAATTTTTATATCCCCTCATAGACCAGTTATTGCAGTGCAGGATATAGAAATCCGGATCAAAGGTAACCTCTCTATTAGTAATAGCTTTAAGAAGTCTCTCAATTTTTTCCCAGTAATCTGTTAGTAAAGGACAAGCCCATTTAATGTGTAGTAGAGTCCCTTTATGTGTTCTGCATCTCCAGCACATGTCGTCTCTATCTGGAAATAAAGTTTTCTGTCTGACCGGAGTAAAATACCAGCGAGTAAGTATTTTATAGTTGGTCTCTTGTATTCTGACTGCTCTTGAAGATTTGTGGGCATAAATGCAAATTTTTAACCTTTGTGTCTGTGTAAAGGACCTGCCTAGATCTCTCTCCCAGGCCGCAAAGAAAGGCATTTGGGGTGCAGCAGAAATATCGACAGTATCGAATAGATTTTTGAAAGGGTTTTCTCACTCAACCTTTCCCCCAGGCATATAGATTCAAATTCAGATGGCTGCCTCAACAGGGTAGGGTGTAGCTCTAGCCAAGTCATGAGGTATCTGTATTGTAAGTATTCCCACCATTGTAGATTTGCACAGATTTGCTTCTCCCTAAGAGCCGAGAGAGAGATCCAGCTACCCTGCAGACACATATCTTTAAAGCGTATATTTCTTTGCTCATATGTTCTATTACATGGGAGCCCTTCTCCTATCACTCCACATTTTGGGTTAGCAGACACTGGCAATAGAGGAGAGGGGAAGGGTGCTATTTGTAAATGTCTATTCACTCTGTGGCATACAGCGATTGTATTGTGGGCTAGAGATGGGAGGTTCCAGGAGAGTTTAGGCTGTAGGTTGGTCCACAATAGATTCTCAATCGGATAATTCGAGAGTGTTCTTTCTATCTCCACCCATTGTTTACAGTCCCTGTGTCTATGCCAGTCAATTGCTCGGGTCAAAACAGCTGCCTCATAGTATCTTCTTACGCATGGTAGTGCCAGTCCCCCTAGCTGTTTGGGGCAATATAAAATGTCTTTTTTCAGACGGGGAGGCTTATGTCTCCAAATGTAACTGTTAAATGTAGATTGCATCTGTTGGAAAAACGAGAGTGGCATTTCGATTGGTAGAGTCTGGAATAGGTACAGTATCCTAGGCATTACGTTCATTTTTATCACTGATATGCTCCCCAGCCATGAAAGGTGTGGGAAGTCCCATTTTTTTAAATCTGTCGCTATTTTATGTAGCATTGGTGGGAAATTTTGGGAATAGAGGTTGGTAGGGGAATCTGTAATATTAGTGCCTAGATATCTAATAGCTTGGCTGTTCCATTTAAACGGGAAGTTACCTCTGAGAGAATGTTCCAGCTCTGGTGGTATTCCCACTCCAAAGGCCTCGCATTTGTCTGGGTTTATTTTGAAGAAGGATAGTTTCCCAAATCTTGTAAACTCCACAAGAAGAATGGGCATGGATAGCAACGGTCGGGTTAAAAAAAATAAAAGATCGTCAGCGTAGGCTGCAATTTTATGATTTGTCTCCCCTACACTGAGTCCCGTGATGTCTATGTTGTTCCTAATCTGACAGAGGAATAGTTCTAACGCCAGTGCGAAGATCAGTGGGGAAAGCGGGCAACCCTGCCAAGTACCGTTAGTAATATCGAGGGGATCTGAGAAAATGCCATTTACCTTTATTTTAGCATTTGGAGTCGTATAAAGGGCTCCTACACATGACAACATCCGCTCTCCTAGATTTATTTGTCCCAACACCCCCTTCATCCATCTCCAGCTTACCCGGTCAAAAGCCTTTTCTGCATCTGTAGAAAGTAGCATACAAGGTATCTTTTTTGACCGAGCAAGCTGGAGCAGATCTATTGTCCTAATGGGGTTGTCTCTGGCTTCTCTCTGAGGTATGAAACCTACCTGGTCCCAATGTATCAAAAAGGGCATATGTTCTGCTATTCTATTGGCCAGGAGCTTAGCAAAGATTTTTAGGTCAGTGTTCAGTAGGGAGATGGGGCGGTAGCTCCCACAAGAGGAGGGATCTTTTTTGGGTTTAATAATGACCGCAATGTGAGATTCCAGTGTCTGTTTTGGAAGAGGTGGATCCCCCCCTCCCTCCGCCACAGCATTGAATAATTTGCATAGATACGGTATTAGGCGGCTTTTATACTTTTTATAGTACTCGGCAGGGAAGCCGTCCGGTCCTGGAGCCTTCCCAGATTTTAGACCCATGATTACTTTTTGTATTTCAGTTTCAGTAAAGGGCTCTTCTAGTGAGTTCTTCATTTCCTCTGTCAGCTTTGGCATTTTAGCCTGAGTCAGGTATTTCTGCATTATAGATTGTCGGGGCTCCCTAATTGGGTCTGTGGTGCCTTGTGTTAGGTTGTATAGTTTGTAGTAGACGTTTTTAAATGTGCTAGCAATGGATTTATTTCTGATATGCTTTACTCCCGTGGAATCAACTATTTGGGATACATAGGTTTTTTGCTGTTGTTGCCTCAGGGCTCTTGCCAGCAGCCTGACAGATTTGTTTCCATGGAGGTAAAACACATGGTTGCATCTACGCGCTGCCTGTTTAGCAGAGTCCTGAAGAATTTTATTCAGTCTGTGACTGACGTCTGTCAAAAGTAGGAGGTCAGCTTCGTTAGGATGTGATTTGTGTTTATGTTCCAGTATGCGAATTTCTCCCAACAATTGTTCAATCATGGCTCCCCTTTCTCTCTTAAGCTTAGTGCCTAGTTTGATCAGGTATCCCCTTAGGACGCATTTATGGGTCTCCCACAAAGTAGGCAACGAAACATCATTCTTATCATTAAATTCAAAGTAATCCTCTATTTGTTTGGCTATCTTAGCGTTATTGGAATCATCATGAATCATGGATATATTTAGCCTCCATGTGAATGGTGTGTCTTTTTTAGATTTACAGTTAAGGGTAGCATAGACTGGGGCGTGATCTGAGTATGTGATCACTCCGATTTCAGAGGATATATGTTCAGTGAATAGATTGTGAGAGACCCATATGTAGTCTAGCCTAGTGTATACCTTGTGTACTGACGAATAGAAAGTGTAATCCTTGACTTGAGGGTGCGTTACTCTCCAGGTATCTATGAGTTGTCTTTCATGAAGGGCTTTCTTCATTCTATTTAATCTGGCATAAGCGATGTTTGATTTCCCATGGGAGGTATCCATGGAGAGGTTGAGGGCTACATTAAGGTCGCCCCCTATAATAATGCCTTCTGCAAAGGAATCCAACACTGCGAGGAACCTCGTGAGAAACCTGTCCTGCTCACTATTTGGTGCGTAAATAGAGCACAAGGTATATTTTTGGTCTAAGATAGAACACTTCAAGAGGATGAAGCGTCCCTGTGGGTCAATTTTAAGATCTATTTCTACTAACGGGATTGTGTTACTTATGAGTATAGCTGTCCCCTTTGTTTTCCCATCCTGTGAACTGCTGTAGTAGGCCCTGGGGAAGCGTCGGTCACAAAATTTGGGGTGGTTAGGCCCCTTGAAATGTGTCTCCTGTATAAATACAACTTGTGCCCTCTGCCTCCACATGTCCCTAAGCAGATACGTCTCTTCTCAGGGATGTTAAGGCCTTTGGCATTGATGGTCACAATTTTCATATGTGCCATATTGACTACCTGTTATTGAGTGGTCGCCGTGAGTACAACATTGAAAAGAAATAACAGATAACAAACCCCTTGAATATTTTCATTTCAAATTGCGTAAAACATTGATTTCGTACCCAATATTGTGGTACCGTAGGCACTTCTAGGTTGTAGGTTGATAACCAAAGTATCACCTGCAATTGCAGGAATGTCCTATTGGGAGTACCATGCCCTGCGATGAGAAGTGGCGTTCCCACCTCCCTCCACCCTTAATAGTAGCTTATGTAGGTCGGTTAGAACAGATAAAAAACTGACAGAGGAGATACAATGCGCTTTAACCTGAATTTAGACAACAGCATCATCCCAACATAAACGTAATGATAACAGAACGACCATGGTCCTGTCTGGGAAGCTTAGTAATCTCATTAGCTGCGTGCAGAGTATATTTTTGTAATATACATAACCTATTCTTTCACCTTTAGCATACGGTGTTCTATGCATTCACCTCTGAGCACTTAGAATTGTCTCCTGGAGGGGGCGGGGGGGGGGGGGGGGGGTGTGATAGAACGGGTGTAATGTGGATGTTGTCTTCCATCACTCTTTAGGGATGGAGCTGCGGCCCTCAGCCAATTCAGGGGTTGTCACTTTGCCTAGTGAGTTACATGAGCGTTTTTGCTTATGTTAAGGCAACAGCAAGAGTTATTAAGCTAGTGATGTCTGTATGGGCCTCACCTACCATTTGCAGCAGGGGAAAAGCATAAGGGCTCATCTCATGTATGTAGATATACAAGCTTCTTGATTCCAACATTTGCAAGCGAATTAGGTCTAAGCAGAGCATCCTATACTATCGTGCACTTGTATTAGGGAAAGCATACTAAAGATAAACCTCTCAGCCAACATCTCCACATAGTAGATGTAGCTGTAGCCCGGCGCGGCACCATGTCCGCCACACCGCCCGCTTAGCGCGAGCATGAGGCAACTGCCCCTAAGTGTATAGCAGGCATGGCGCCGCGCCAGACCAGCAAAGCACACATTTCAATATGAAATAATCCCTCCTGTCAATATATCTAGAGGATATATAGCCATAGATTCCCAGTTTCGTGTCCCAGCAAGGTGCTCCAGGGAGCAGAGAATGCAGGCCCGCAGGCTAGACATAGATACACAGCCCTATTAGCGATAAGACTCATCCAGCACACTACTCTATGAGCTAAAGTGACATTGTCCAGAGTTCACCCCCAATAAGTGCAAACAGTAAGATAGTATTTGTAGGCAACAGTGAGGAATCTTCTCCCATACGTATCTGAATTCTAAAGAAGAGGAAACAAAGCGGGAGGAGAGAGTTCTTGCCCGTGGATATGAACAGTTTTTCCCAAGTATGCAACATCTTCTCCCAACACAGGCCCCCCTCCCCTCCCTCTGTGGTGTGCCCAGGAGCAAAAGTCAGGGCTGGGTGAATATTAAAGTTGAGCTTAATGCTAGAAAGTATAAGTTCCCTCTACGCAGACTACTTAGCTGTATGTTGTTCTAGAAGATTCTTCTTCCTTCAGACAGGTGTCCCTGTAAAGACTAGATCAGCAACCCGTTATTCCGTCTGCTGCTGTCGCCTTCCTTGATTTGACCTCCGTTGGCGTTGTGGGAGACCAACACCGAATTTGTCCGGCTGCCATTCCGGTAGATCTACTTTCGGCAGGTCCAATGCAGTAAAAAGATCAGGTAGCTCCAAGGGTTGTTTAAGTGTGAAGCTCTTGTCTTCCTTCAGTATATGGAGTTGGAAGGGGAATCCCCATTTATAGGAGGCACCCTCTTCTTGTAGAACTTTCAGCAGAGGTTGAAGGGCTCTTCTTTGCAATAGCGTGCTTGGAGCCAGGTCCTGGAACAGTAGCAGTTTGTGGCCCTCGTGCTCAATCGTCATGGCGTTCCTGGCGGTTTTCATTATCACCTCTTTCTCATTAAAATAATGTATTCGGCAAATGACGTCTCTTGGTGGGTTCCCGTTCAAAGGCTGTGACCTCAGGGCGATCCATTTCAGTTCGGCGCCATCAGGTTGCCTGAGGAGTTGGTTGAAAATGGCGGTCATGGTGGGGCCCAGTTGTGACGCAGCAACAGTTTCAGGTAGGCCCCGTATTCTTATGTTGCATCTCCTGCTTCTATTCTGCAGTTCTTCCGTGTTCACCCTAAGGATGGAGTTAATGGCTTTTTGCTGTTCATTTTGCTCAGTTAGTGTTCGGATCTCAGCCTTCATAGCTGTCACGTCTGCTTCCAAGGCCACAAGCCAGCCGCCATGATCCCTCACCTCCTCCTGCACTTCCTGGATCTCTGCGTGGGTAGCTGTAGTAATACGGACAGCTAGTTCATCTAGGTCAGCTTTAGTCGGCAGACTGTGGAGGAAGTCTCTGATCTCACTTAATGACTTAGCTGTGGAAGACTCTTCAGCTGAGGTTGTCGTCGGCTTTCCGCTAGGAGAGGGCGTCTCAGCAGCCATTTTAGCAGGGGTCTGTGTGGCCTCGTTCTTTTGAAGGTATCGGGTCACTTTGGATTGCACAGGAGTAGATTTCTGCTGCTTTGGGTCAATGCTGGAGGTCCTTTTAGATCTCCCTGACATATTAAGGTTACAATTTGGCGGAAAATGCCAGCTTTTATCTCCTATAAGGGTAGAAGGAAGCGGGAGCTCTTACAGCAGACGTCCTCACACGGCCATCGCTAGCTCCGCCCCCTCTGCAAACAATTTTTTGATCTCGAGGAACCCCTGCATTTATTTTGCAGGAGGCATGGTCTTTAAAAGTATGTGTGGCTGTTTATTTCACTACCCCTATTACACTACCACTCATTATACTGTCTCCTGACCCCCCAATTTAGTGCCTCTTGTTGAATTATCACCTATTATAATGTGCTCTATTATACTCCCCCCACGATGGGGGAAAATGCCAAGGAACCCCTGCCAAGTACTCGAGGAACCCTGGGGTTCCAGGGAACCCTGGTTGAGAAAGCCTGGTTTAGGGAGTATAATTGGGTTTGGAGAACGCCTGGACTTGGGGACTTTTGCTGAAACCAACAGATGTGATGGATTGTGTTGCCAGGTGTTTTCCCCTACAGAGGATTGACAGAGTCCCCTGTTCCTTGGGTGATGTTGCTACAACACTTGGTAAAGAAATGTTGATGCATGCTTAATAATAACAACTAACACAAACTATGATTCTGCAAACCTAAATAATTATTATAACAGGATTGTAGCTCAATAAATATTATTATTGAACCTTTCTTTATGTTTTGCTGCAATTCATTTTACCCACTACGGTCGTGGCGAGCTAAGTTAGAGGTTTTAAAAACCCTTCATGTAAGGCAAAACAGTACCCCAGCAATATTTAACTAGAGATGGCTTTAACTTCAGATTTTGGGTTCATGAACTGCAAAAGCGAACTTCCGCAAAAGTTCGTGTTTGCGAGAACCAGGAGAACCGCCATAGACTTCAATGGGCAGGCAAATTTTAAAACATACAGAGATGAATTCTGGTCACAAAAGTGATGGAAAAGTTGATTCAAGGGGTCTAACACCTGGAGGGGGGCATGCCAGAGTGGGATACATGCCAAAAGTCCCTTGGAAAATTATGTATTTGACGCAGAGTAGGGTTACAATCCCTAAAGGGCAGAAATCACATTGCATTGCTAAATTGGAGGCATTAAGTGCTTTAAAACATCTTGCATGTGTATACATGGATCAGGTAGTGTAAGTAGTGTACTGCTTCACACTGACAGACCAAACTCACTGTTTAATGTACCGCAAACAGCTGATTGTGTAGTGATGGCCGTGCTGGTGCACACATTGACGAGAGTGCAGGCGATAGCGGTTTTCCAGCCCATATGGTAGGGCTGAGGTAGCTCAATGACAGAACAACAGTGACTGTCCAGCTGATCAAATTTGGTCTGTCCACAATGAAGCAACAACCTTATTATATTGGGTGGGCCCCCAACACACTCATATAGGTCATTGCTTCACTCATATAGGTCATTGCTTCATTCACCGCAGCAAGGTAACAATCATGAAGGGGAATTGACACATGTACATGCCTTTTGTTTTGTTGTTGTTGCAGCCACAGTGCAGCCAGAAAAATTAGCCATGTGCACACACTAGAAAAATTATTATTTTTGGTAGCGGCCACTGCTAGCAGCGGCCTTAAAAATTCAGGAATCCACCTGGACCCTGTTGGTGGTGGCAGAGAAGGCAGTCAAGTGGCCTGCAGGCAGAGATGCTGTGTGGGAACTGACTTAGTCTTTGGGCAGGCAGCAGCGGTGTGCAGGCAGAGATGCTGTGTGGGGACTGACTCAGTCTTCGGGCAGCAGCAGCCCTCTGGGATCCATGCCTCATTCATTTTAATAAAGGTGGTACTGAACACTTTAACCTCCCTGGCGGTAAGCCCAACACAGTGTCGGGCTAGCCGCCACAGGGGATCACGTCGCTCCGGGAGGATTTTTTAAAATAAAATCAGTTGCATATTGTTAAGCTAGCACTAGGCTAGCTAACTATGTGCGCCAAGTCCCTCCGGCCCCCTCCGATCGCCGCCATAATACGTACCCCCCAGGGATCCCACGATGGCGCAGCCTCCCAATCAGCACCCAGCTTCGCTATGGGGAGGACCGGAACTGCACATGACGCCAATGACGTCATGATGTCATTGTAAAAAACTATATGTTGGTTGCTACTGGCAACAACACAACACACCTTTATTCCGGCACCAGCAACTCATTAGTAAGAGCTGCAAACACGACTCTTATCACAGCAAACAGTATAGGAGATAGAACTTCTTTAGGTGTCTTCCAATTTTCAGGTGTTTATTCAGTAACAGTAACAGATATACAGATACAGTTCGTTACATCTTAGCAAAGCAGATTCTTCTGTAGTAAGTCCGTTGCATTACAGCTTCTTGATTACCTTCCTGGTGAATGGTAATCAGGTTATCTTCTGTCTATACTACGTTACATCTAGACTAGGCCGGAGACCTATCTATTATATACAACATACAGTTATGTTGTAAAATATGACACAACATCATTGGATAGAAGTCAAGGGTTGGAGAAAGCCAGGAGAGAGAAGAAAAGTGTCTCAGCCTTTGACCCCTTTTAACCACTTAAGCCCAACTGGACGAGATTTCTCGTCCAGTTGGGCTGCGCGCACTCCTGCGGGTCGCGCGTGCTCCCGCGGGCCCCCCCGTGCGCGCCCCCGCTGCTGGCCGATAGCCCACTGATCAGTGAAAGGGATTATAAATCCCTTTCGCTGATCGGACCCCCCCCGGAGAAAAGCCGACAGCGTCTCTTCAGATGCTGCGGCTTTTCTGAGCTCTGGGCTCCTTTCTTCTGCCTGGGAGCGAGATCGATCGCTCCCAGGACTTTTTGATTCTGGCCATCTTGTGGCCAAATAGCAAATTACACCTGAAAAAAAAAATTTCAAATTAAACATATAAATATATTAAAAAAAACCCTGTTTACCTCCCACACCAAAAAATACCCACATACAAGTTTAAATTTAAAAAAAAAAAAAATTACAATAATAAAAAAAACAAAAAAAAACATAAATAGTTACCTAAGGGTCTGAACTTTTTAAATATGCATGTCAAAGGAGTGATAGGGACATAATTTTAACGGTGAAATACCCGGGGCATATGGGCAAATACAATACGTGAGTTTTAATTATGGAGGCATGTATTATTTTAAAACTATAATGGCTGAAAACTGAGAAATAATGAATTTTTTCCATTTTTTTCTTATTCTTCCTGTTAAAATGCATTTACAGTAAAGGGGCTCTTAGCAAAATATACCACCCACAGAAAGCCTAATTGGTGGCGGAAAAAACAAGATATAGATCAATTAATTGTGATGAGTAGTGATAAAGTTATTGGCAAATGAATGGGGGGTGAAAGTTGTTCGGATGTAAAAAAATTTCAACCCTTCGGGCTTAAGTGGTTAATACCGGTCATCAAAGAGTTAAATGTGACATCATCTGAGCCATCCTCCCAAACCTACAATTGGCTCAGACCCCTTGTGATGTCATGACACACACCTACTTAATTAATATTCCGCTCGCTCTATAACCCATATACGAAGAATGCAATGTTTGGTAAATATGGCTTTGTTTACTGTTCCCGTGGCTTAACTGTTGGGGTCAGTTAGACCGGTGGCCTTGCCCAAAGAACAGGTTCCTGGTAACTGCCAGCCTTGGAAATGTTCAGTACCAGTTGTGCTGAAAATCAGAACTGTCTCTTTTCTCTCTAAGAGAAAATCCCCGTAAAGGGCAATTCTGCACACCATGCCTTTTTCACTAACTCAGTTCAAGTAACTGAGTCCTACTTAAATTATAACAACCCCCCCCCCTAAAAAGGCTTGATCTGCAGATCCCTGCTTCTGAACCCCACAGTACCCGGCTCCTTTTCTTTATGTTTCACTTTTCGATGCTCGTGCTCACACACATTCTCTGCTTTAGGTGATTATCCCTAGGAGAGAGGGCAAGACCTCTTGGTCTTCCTGTAACCAGGCTCTCTGGGGATGCCCTACTTCTAAGTCCCTCTATACCACATTCTCAGCATTTGCGTCACTTGCGTATCACTTACAAACTTGCATGATCACAGAAAAGTGAAACTTGTTTGTCTGTTAAACAACGGAGCAGTGCCAGGTGCCTTCTAAAAGAGCACCTTTAAACAATCAGCTCCATCATAGGTACTGCTGAAACTTATACCCGTAACCCTGTATATCCCTTAATTTGGAAATATTGGTTCATGAGATTGTTTATGAGGCACCCATCTCTTAAAGCGGTCCCGAGATGAAAAACTAATTATAACAAGTAACTTGTCTATGTATCTTATCTAAAGTTTAGATGGTTTACACAGCAAATACAGCTATAAACAGCTTCAACCGAATATTATTGTTTCTTCCTGTGATACAATGAGAGCGGCCATGTTCTGTTTGTCATCATTACACACAGGCAAAGCTGATCTGCATATCCAGCCCCCAGCCTGTGAAACTCCACGCCCCTCAACACCCTCTTGCCTCTGAAATCGCTGCATGGTCAGTGTGTGCTAGGGGTGTAATTTGAGGAAAGTAGATGCATTTACTAAAACACAACATGTGGACAGAGAGGAATAACTGCAGTTACAACATTTTCTGAATTTTCTCAGATATATTCAAGGAAAGAGTCAAATCCTTGTAATCCAACCTAATTTTTCATTTATAAAACTATATTTTTTTATTGTAACCAGATAAAAGTATTACTCTGCACAGTGACAATGATTTCTTGCTTATTTGTAATTTTTGGCATGGTGGCAGCAGGTTTTTTTCAGTAGCAGTCCACCTTGGCAGAGCTAGGAGTGATTTCTAAGTGTTGCACCCAGTTATCTGACGAATTCGGTAGAAAGGTGCCCATACAAGTATAGATTGCCACCCACTGTGGCAAACAAATCAATGTCTCTCTATGATCTGAATTTTCATTGCTCTGTTTGATTCAGTTTGATTTAGTATAATGCTATGGGCTGTCGATCTACTACTGTACAATCAATCACCAATCTTACCACTTATGTAGTATAAGACACTACCTAAGGGCCCATTCACACTTAGAAACGCAAAACGCCGGCGATTTTTGCCTGCATTTTGCGGGAGTGATTTTTCCGCAATTTCACGAGGAAAAAAATCACTGGACCGTGCAGTGATTTCTCCGCATTCGCGTTTAGTGCTTCTACAGCACTGAAATACGATCGCCGGGAAATCGCCTGAAAATGGTGCAGGAGACGCGTTTGCGTTTCGAGTTTTTGGGCGATCTGCGGCGATTAGCACAAATCGCCCAAGTGAGAATGGGCCCATGGGGTTTAATTACACTAGCTCTTTCAAAAGCGCTAGTGTTTGAGAATTTTGCCAAAATCGCCGGCAAAACGCTCAAGTGTAAATGGGCCCTCACAGTAAGACAGAAGTCACAGTGAACCTCTTGGTGCTATAATACATGGATGTTGGTAAGATTAAAAAAAAATGTTACAGTCATATTGCATAGTTTGTGGCCACCTTTAGGGCCCTTTCACACTGAGGCGAGGTGGTGCGGTATTTTTACCATACTCCACTGCCGTTTCGTCGCATCCCTAACGCAGGTCAGGAACTGCATTACCGCTGCGGTGCTCCATCGAGTTGCGCCAATCTGTGTCCGCAAAACATGTTAGTGTATGGCGACGCCATAGGCCCAGTGCAAATGTCCCTACATGATATGTAATAATATCACCTCATAACAGCACAGCTGACTCCCCTAAATGACTGAAAGCAGTGGGTCCCTTAGCACAACTGTCCCCACATAATATGCAATAATATCACCTCATTACAGAGCGGCTGACCCCCCTAAATGACTGACAGCAGTGGGCCCCTTAGCGCAACCATCCCCACATAATATGCAAAAAAATCAGACCTCATTACAGAGCGGCTGACCCCCCTAAATGACTGACAGCAGTGGGCCCCTTAGCGCAACTGTCCCCACATAATATGTAATAAAATCAGACCTCAATACAGAGCGGCTGACCCCCCTAAATGACTGACAGCAGTGGGCCCCTTAGCGCAACCATCCCCACATAATATGCAATAAAATCAGACCTCATTACAGAGTGGCTGACCCCCCTAAATGACTGACAGCAGTGGGCCCCTTAGCGCAACTGTCCCCACAAAATATGTAATAAAATCAAACCTCAATACAGAGCGGCTGACCCCCCTAAATGACTGACAGCAGTGGGCCCCTTAGCGCAACCGTCCCCACATAATATGTAATAAAATCAGACCTCATTACAGAATGGCTGACCCCCCTAAATGACTGACAGCAGTGGGCCCCTTAGCGCAACCATCCCCACATAATATGCAATAAAATCAGACCTCATTACAGAGCGGCTGACCCCCCTAAATGACTGACAGCAGTGGGCCCCTTAGCGCAACTGTCCCTACATAATATGTAATAAAATCAGACCTCATTACAGAGCGGCTGACTCCCCCCCCCCCCCCCCCCACTAAATGACTGACAGCAGTGGGACCCTTAGCGCAACTGTCCCCACATAATATGTAATAAAATCAGACCTCATTACAAAGCGGCTGACCCCCTAAATGACTGACAGCAGTGGGCCCCTTAGCGCAACCGTCCCCACATAATATGTAATAAAATCAGACCTCATTACAGAATGGCTGACCCCCCTAAATGACTGACAGCAGTGGGCCCCTTAGCGCAACTGTCCCCACATAATACGTAATAAACTCAGACCTCATTACAAAATGGCTGACCCCCCTAAATGACTGACAGCAGTGGGCCCTTTAGCGCAACTGTCCCCACATAATATGTAATAAAATCAGACCTCATTACAAAGCGGCTGACCCCTCTAAATGACTGACAGCAGTGGGCCCCTTAGCGCAACCGTCTCCACATAATATGCAACAACATTCTACCTCATATCAGCGCAGGGTGGAGGAGAGAGAAAAACAGGGACACCAGGATGGAGAATTAAGCCCAATCTACACGATAAGATTCTTTATACCAGTGGTTCCCAACCCATGTGGCTTCGGGTATGTGTCGGCTCTCTCGGAGGGGAGCAGCGCAGTGGAGGGAGAGCTGTGGGCAGCGGCGGAGAAGGGGGCCATCTCCCCCCCTTCTCTCACCTTAGGGTGCTCTGCCTCCCTTGCTCTCTCCTCCGATACTGTGTGGCGACGCTTGGCAGCGGGCGGGACTTACCTTCCGTGTCGCTCCAAGCACCGGCCGGAAGTTCTGGTTCTGCAGCCGCTGCTCTGGTCTAGATCAGGCCAGAGTAGTGGCAAATCATTCCGCGCCGGCGACGAGACCAGATGGAGACACGGAAGGTAAGTTCCGCCCCTCTGCCAGCCACCGCACTTCGTTCCGGAGGAGAGAGCGAGGGAGGGAGAGCACCCTGAGGTGCCGCTCTCCTTCCCTCGCTCTCTCCTCCTGGGGGGGGGGGGTACCTGGCTACATATACTGGGCACATATATCCCTGGCTACATATACTGGGGACATATACCGGGGACATATACACCGGCCTACATATACTGGGGACATATACACCTGCCTACATATACTGGGGACATATACCCCTGGCTACATATACTGGGCACATATATCCCTGGTTACATATACCGGGCACATATACCCCTGCCTACATATACTGTGCACATATGTCCCTGGCTACATATACCGGGCACATATACCCCTGCCTACATATACTGGGCACATATACCCCTGGCTACATATACTGGGAACATATACCCCTGCCTACATATACTGGGGACATATACTCCTGACTACATATACTGGGCACATATACACCCTGGCTACATATACTGGGGACATATACCCCTGCCTACATATACTGGGCACATATACCCCTGGCTACATATACTGGGGACATTTTCCCGGGGACATATACACCTGCCTACATATACTGGGGACATATACCCCTGCCTACATATACTGGGCACATATACCCCTGGCTACATATACTGGGCACATATACCCCTGGCTACATATACTGGGCACATACCCCTGGCTACATATACTGGGCACATATATCCCTGGCTACATATACTGGGCACATATATCCCTGGCTACATATACTGGGGACAACTGGCTGTTTGTCATTATGTGTATTTACTGGTGAAAAGCTGTCTCTTATTATGTGCATTTACTGGTGAAAAGAGTTCTCTTATTATGTGCATTTACTGGTGAAAAGCTGTCTCTTATTATGTGCATTTACTGGTGAAAAGCTGTCTCTTTTTATGTGCATTTACTGGGGAAAGGCTGTCTGCAATGAGCTGTGCTGAGCCAAAAGCTTCCAATGTGTTCACTGTGCAAAACAATGGCAAATCGAATTGAATTGAATCCCGATCGGACATGTCGGATTTAATCAGATCGTAAATAGAATCGTAATCGAATCGTATAAAGAATCGTATCGTGTAGATTGGGCTTCAGAGAGGAAAAGGGAAATCAAGAGAAGGATGTGAGAATCTGCTCAGCTGCCTGTGCAGACAGGCAGCGTTTTGACCACTGTTCACGTCTGCATTCTGCAGGTCTCTTTAAGAGAGACTTTCTGTCAGTTCTGCAGCTTGTGTTGCTGAGGAATTTGCATACATTAGTCATGCAAATCCATTACCTGCCTTCTTTTGATGACTAGCACTATAAAAGCATTCTGCTCCCAGAATGCTTTGCTGGACATTTCCCTTCCATGGTCTGTTCCTGATGGACACTGCTGGAGTGTCAGCCATTGCTATCTAGTATAGTTAATTCCTGGGGGTTGCTTTAGGCGCCCCTTCTAGTCCAGTCAGGTTGTATTATCTGTTTTGCCTGTTCCGTCTGTCTTGTGTTTGGATCGTACAAGCCCTAGCGTTAGCGGCTGTGGATCCTTCTGATTGAGTCTGGAGTGTAGGTTGAAACAGCGGTTGTTTCTGCCTACCTCATCTGTTCTGTCTGCCGTGTGTTTGGATCGCACTCGCCCTAGCGCTAGTGCTGGGAATCCTTCAGTTCTGTCTTCTGGGATCGCGCTAGCCACTTTTCGCTAGCGCTTGGGATCCTTCTGTTCTGCTACTCTGTCTCCTGGGATCGCGCTAGCTACTTTTCGCTAGCGCTGGGGATCCTTCTGTTCTGTCTTCTGGGATCGCACTAGCCACTTTTCGCTAGCGCTGGGGATCCTTCTGTTCTGCTACTCTGTCTCCTGGGATCGCGCTAGCTACTTTTCGCTAGCGCTGGGGATCCTTCTGTTCTGTCTTCTGGGATCGCGCTAGCCACTTTTAGCTAGCGCTGGGGATCCTTCTGTCGCTTGTCCCTGTTTTCGTGTGTCTGTCTTGTCTGCTGCGCTTGCTGGAGGCTCGGTGAGGTAACCGTTAAGCAAGCGCTCGCGTCCTCTGTTTCATGTTTGTCTGTTAATGGTTAGTTAGGCGTGCTTGTCTCTATTGTGCTTATCACGTGGAGACCGCGCATAACCGCGTGCACTGTTGCGAATGAGTGCGGTGTTCGCGGTTAGCTAGCATTTGTTATTTTCCGTATCTCCTTATTGTATTATTTGCTGTGCCTTTGCTACTCTCGTGCTCCGCCTTGCTGTAACCTTGTGTCACGTCTGGCGATCGCACCTCTCGCGATCGCGTTCCTGTTTCTTATCTGCTGTGGTGTGTGCACAGTCGCGGGTTGGCGACTAATTTTATGCACACACACACAATCTGTCTCTGTGCTCACTCTCAATCGCTTCTCTTGCGATTGCGTTTCTTCCCTTCGTACAATTCCTGTCTGGCGTGTGTGGTAGGGCAGAGGAGCTGTTCCTCTGCACTCCACAGCTCCACCTGCCGACAGGAATTTCCCTCTGCAGGTGCATTGCACCTAGCCTGGGTGTCCTCAATAATACGCTTGTGGAGGAAATCCGCCGCGTCAGCGCACGTCTGGTGCGCTGACCACGGAGACGATTCCCCAATCGTTACAGAATGTCCAGCCAAACCAAAATTCCCAGGGCAGAGGGAACCTTCGATTTTGTTCAGATGTCAATGCCTGAGGCAAAGGCATATGTGGATCCTATTATAGGTAGGATCGCACACTATATTAAAGCAGTTAAAAAGTCTGTCCTCGTTCCTGACCCCAACCCATATGGATATTACCTAGATACTGGGTTGTTTGAACCGCCATTTGCCTCATGGGAGATTGGGGCCTTGTTGGAAGAGTTTGAATTCGATTGGAAAGCCTTTTGCGATTTTTATATCGCAAAGAGCGCGGATGACCTGAATGATTGTCTCGACTCTATGTACCTTTTGATCGATTCTGATGAATGTGATGAGTGTGATGTGGATCTGGTGATTTATGTGTGGCAGACTATTTTGGACGAATTGCACACACACCAACCAATTATTTCCAATAAAGAGACACCATTGTCACATGATTATTCCTGTCTTTCTGGGGTAAAGCAAGTGAGTTTGGACACTGTGCGACCTGAAATGAATGGGTGTGCCTTGACTGTGGACACCTGCGTGAATTCTGATGGAGTTTCTCCCGTTTGTTTAGAGGTTAAATCTGTGCGATCTGATGCCGGTTTCTCAGATGTTGCTGTCGATTGTGATCGGCGTGAGTGTGTCAGCTTTGTCAATGATTTGTGGGATCCCTTGTCATGTAAAAACAGATCTCCTCTCAGTACTACTTTAAGATCCTCCATCTATGATATCGCTATGGGGAAAGTTCCCAAACGATGCAGTTTAAAGAGTAAAATTAATATGATTCCTCATGTTGTTGTCACAACTTCCCCTAACATTGTTCAGTATGAATGCTCAAACCTAGTCAGGTGTGAATGGGAGCCCCCGTTCCAGAAAAAACAGCTCGAAGCGTTGGTGTATGAATTGGAGAACGATTCAGAGTCGTTTTGCGAGTACTACATTGCCAGAAGTGAATCTGTCTTGAGAGCATGTATAAGTTATGCTTCCGCCTTAAGAGAAAAAAAGGGGTGTGAATTTGACTTTGTGAGTCCGCTGATTTGTATGTGGAAAATGATTCTGAATGAATTACGTGTACGTCATTCAGGTGACGTTTGTAAAGATACATTGTCAGCTGGCGTTTCTGAGATCCAGCAATCCAGCCTGGAGACCTCAGAATCCCTGTCTTTGGAGTGTTCGGTTTCGCAACCTAAAGCGATTGTGGATTCGCAAATTTTGCGTTCTGTCTCCTCGGATTCGACATCGTTAGCCGAGTCTAAGAGTGAGACAGCACTTTGGTTTTGTAAACCTGATACTGAAGCACCTTTGCTATGTCCAGAGAAGGTGTCTCTGAGCCTGCCCTGTATCATGAATAAAGACATTATGTCCACTCGCATTGACATTTGCGAGTCTGATTCTGAAGTAAGTACTGACTCTCCACCCAGTAATCTGGATGAGTCAATATTACCTTGTTTAAAATGTCCTGCAGTGTCCCTAGAGGCTCGTCTAGGTATTGCAACCATTGTTACCTGTTTCTCTGCTATTTTGGAATTGCAGTCTGGTTTGACTGCTATGGAGGAATTTCCCTGCAGTGAAACGAAATTCAGAAAGCCAGAGTTAGTTTCACGAGATATTTCTGTGTATCCCTGTCCTGATGATGAAATTCAGTCTCAGTTTATGGTGGAACCTTCCCTGGGACATCTGCCTGGTTCACAAAATAAAGTTCAAGCCTTGCCCTGTAACATGGATTGTTCAGAATCCTTCTTAGGAAACTTGAAAAAGGATGTTCCTGAGGTCCTGTCTGACCTCCTGGAGATCTCTGAGTTCCTCCCAAAGGGTGCAGAACTTGTAGGAGACGTCTCCTGCCCCCCAAGTCCTTCTGAGGTGTTGCCCACTTCAGTAGGCATTGCTGCCTTGCTGGCTACCTTTTCAGCTCTGATGGAGCTTCACGCCTGTGTAGCCAATGATGATATTATTGTCACAGAAATTTCTGAATTTGTATCCGAGTCTTCTTTTGAAAGTCCAGTGCCTGTGACCTCCACTCATGATGATTCTTTGCCCGGTACTGGTTTTGGTCTTGACGTGCCGGACTCTGAGGTTGGCAGTTCCCCGACATGTCCTGAGGTTTCTCCTGTGCTGGTGTACCCCAGTGTGCTCTGTGACCCAGAAAGCCCAAGTGTGCCTCGGTTACCAGCGTACTCAGATGCTTCCTCGGTGGAGACATGCTCTGATATGGCCTGCCTGGTTGCATGCCCAGAAGTGGTCCCTGAAAGTCTT